>NW_027121635.1:0-202451 GCF_030686945.1 Centruroides vittatus
TAATAAGATATAGCTTTCAAAATTTTCCTCTATAATGTGATAAAAAAAAGTTTATGAAAGTATAAAAAATATTTTGAACAGAATCTTTAAACAATGTTTAAAGCTTTCCTTTTTACAAGACTAAAATTAAATTAATTGAGATTTAGCACTGTATATATGTTGATAAATGCTTATTCTATATGACAAGAAAATGTTTCCAGCAGCATGAGATTATTTGCTGATATATTTAGACGTATGGTCTGTTTCATATACATTTTTGCTAAATGAAATTATTTATTAGCCAACATATATAACAGAGGTGAGCAAGTAAGAGTTCAATGGGAGCCGAAATGTAGGTTTTGCAAAATGCATGGGAGCCGCAGTTCTGTACTGTCATGGCAGATAGTATGCTAAGGCTGGAAAGGATAGCACTTTCAGCAAGAGCTGCATGTAACTCAAAAAGAGCTGCATGCGGCTCTTGGAGCCACATTTGCCCATACCTGATATATAATGTAGATCATAAGACTCCTCTCAACAAGAAACTGAGATATGCCTTATAAAAAAAAAAAAAAACTGATTTTTGTACATGAAAGAATGTAAATAAAATTTTGGAGCAGAATATCTTTCCAAATATTATTCTTGGTTCTTTTTGATTCTTGATTCTTGATTTTTTAAAAATTTTTTCATTTAACAATTGTTACAACCTTATTAGGGTGCTAAAGATTCAGTTTCAGAGATAAACAATATATTTGATGATGATATTTTTAAAACAAACAACACCTTTAAAACTTCCAGCATAAATTTAATTGCTTAATTACATTTTCGACTGATCAGCCTCCACTTTATCAGCCTTTTCGACTGAGTTGATCAGCCTTGTTGTTCGTTTTATTTATCAGTTCCAGTAAATTTGTGTTTTATTTTGTTGATGATATTTTTTATATTAACTATAAAACTTATTTATTTAAAATTAATTTTTATTAAATAAATTTTTGTGGTTATTGTATAAATTAATTTATGTATATTGGATTTTTACCAGGGACCAATGTGCTACAGGATATGGCTCTGTCGAAAGGTATCAAGTGTTATAGGCGTTTTCACAGTAATATTTTTTGCATATCATTATAAAAATTATAATGAAATAAATAATAAATTGCTTTCCGAGATTCATAAGCAGAATTTAGAATTAAAAACTCAAATAGATAAAATGGGTATGTATCAAGTTAATAAATTAATTTTTAAATTTAGGAAATAAAATATATTAATATTAATAAAAATTTAGGAAATGATACAGAAAAGTAACCTAATAATACAAAATAAATTAATTCCTTATAATAAATTATTTAAATTTACTAACTTATAATTGGTTAACTAAAATCTATTGGTTTATCTTCTGATTATAAACCAGAGAATTTGATTTTTAGAAATAATTCATAATAATTTAATTTGTTTTGAATTTAAAACTTTACCATGAGAACAAAATGCATGATCCAACAAAAAGTTATATATTAATGGCATTACTAAGAAATGCAGAGGTATGGAGTGTACTGGGTAACATCTTCAGAGTGGGTAAAAAACTAAAATTAATCTGTATAAAATTTTTGTGTAGTGTTTCAACTGAAATTTATTATTTTTTAATATATCTATTGTTGGCTATAACAGACATTTTTTGTAAGCTTAGTTTACATTTATCAACATATATATAGTGCTAAATCTCAATTAATTTACTTTTTGAATGCATTTCAGCATCATTATTACCAAATTACAATGAAAAATACAAAATATATTTTACAAATATAATACAATTACAAATACAATATAATACAAATACAAAAATAAATAAATACATGTAAGTACATTGTAGACTGTGAATATGATATTGTAATTTAAAGGTGTAACTTTAATTTTGCTAATTCTTTACATTACTGTCATTACATATGGGAATTACAATTTACAAGTAACAGTACATAAAAAAAATTACTAAGAATTCTATAAAGTCTGTTATGAAAAAAGATCTATGGAGGTGATATCATGAGTTACTGCACTGGGTGACATCAACCTTAGTGATGCTGCTATAACACTAGAAAATTTTCTCTGATAAAATACAGGGTGTCCAAGAAAGATCTTTATCATTCTAAACATTAATAACAAAAATACTAACAGGTGAAATGAAATGCAGTTTGCTGCAAAAGAATGAAGAAATCTAAGAGTATTTTCTGGTATCAATTACCAGTTGTGATACGGAAAGAAAATGGCAACTGCACAAGAGAAAGCGCAGTGTGTATTGTGGTTAGCCGAAACAAAATCACTGATAACCATGCAAAGAAATTTTCACCAGATGTGTACCATAAAGACCCACCAAGTGTGCCTTCAATTTATGCATGGATGGAGAAGTTTAAAGAGACAGGAAATATTGACAGGATACAATTAGCAATCCTCACTGTTACACTGCAAATGTTAAAAAACACCTTGGAGGGAAATCGAGTACAGACTCGACATTGTTCTTGCTACTAATGGAGCTCATGTACAGCTACATTGAAGGTACTGTAAAAAAAAAATCTTAGATTTCTTCATTCTTTTGCAGCAAACTGCATTTCATTTCACCTGTTAGTATTTTTGTTATTAAATTAATGTTTAGAATGATAAAGATCTTTCTCAAACACCCTGTATTATTCCCTGGATTTAATACTGGTTTCAATGATGTAACAATACAAAACACTTAATACTTGCACAATAATACTTGTATTAAAAAAATTATATATTTCAGCATTGTTTCTGAGGAATTGAGAATTTCATCTTTAGATCCCTACTACACCATATCTTACCCTTTATACCTTATATCTTCTTGTCTTGCCAGGAAAGAAGATAAAGGTACAGAAACACAAGGAGTTTCTGACATATAAAAATCTTTTACATTCTGATTCTCACTCTTTTCTGAAAGTATAGCAAATGAGAAAATAAAGACAAAAATGTTATTAGATTAAATTTATAAAACAGGAAACATTTTCATTCTATATTTAGACAAAAAGAGAGAAAATTGTTACTTTAGTAATTTTTAACAAATTTTAAACAAATTAAACAAAATAATTTAGTTATCATATATTAATCATATAATATAATTATATCATGTTGTCTTCGTATTTCATTCCTGTAAAATGTTCATTAAGTTCACGAGATCAGTGTACCTTCATACTTATGCTATTGAATAAATACAATTATTTTTTACAGGATGGAAAATATTTTCAATGTAATTATAAATGTTTCTGGTACTTTTTATCTGTCACTATACTAGAAGAAAATGGAATATAGAAAATATTGCAGTTTGTTATAAAAAATAAAAGCCCAGACATGAAGTGTCTGGTCTTTTTGAGAAAGGCAGCTGCAACATGTTTATTGCATACATTGTAAGGAATAGTTATGTTTCATGCACTTGTACAGTACCTTTTTTTGTCTCTTCGTTAAAGTATGTTTATATGGGACTGATGGGATCTTTGCGAGCTAATATCTCAAAAACACGTGGTATTACAATCTTTGTTCATTATACACTTTCATCACATTTTGTGGTGGAGAATTTGGTCACATTGGTTAAGTTTGTGTGTATATAAATTTACCAATGAATACACACACATATGTATATATTGTCATGAATAAAATAATTTTCTATATAGTCATAGTTTTGAAGTATTAGTAAATGTGAAATTTCAAGTGGTTAAATTTAAATTAATGTTAAACTATTTTACATAAGATATTGTAGAAAATTTTTAGTAATGACTTTAACATATTAAAATTCTTGCTTATATTTCTAATATATTATATGCAATTTAAAATAATTTTTTTAATTTTAAGGACTTCAACATAAAGAAAATGGCTCTGCAAATTTCATAAGAAATACAGAATTATCCTCAGGTATATTTTATAATAAAATAAATAATACAATTCTCAAACTATGCACTGCAATTCAAAAAACAAACAAAATACAGAGTTTTAAAATATGCTTGTAGAATCTACAGAATTATAAAACTAGCAATTGAGGAAAGATTTGTCTCAAATTGAAATGGAGTCTTAGCTGAGTATTGTAAGAAACAGTTGATTTTTCATGAGAGAATCGAATGGAAATTTTGATGTGAAATATCTGCAGTAATGCCATTGAAAAAATGATATATGGCAAAATTTTTTAACAACTTTTATAATTGAATCAAATTTAACATTATAGATCAACGTGAATAGACTCTAGTAAAAATATATAATTCTGATTCTTTATTGACTAAATTTATGAAGCATATATGATCGATATAAATGCTTGTAATGCAAATTAAAATTTGTTAATTTTAAAAGAGTTTTCAAAAATAGTTTTATTCTAGTAACATCAATATAAGTGTTTTCTATAGATAAATAAGACTATGAGTAAAACCATTCATCATACCGGGATATAGTTAATCACATATTCTGAACCAATTATGGTGTTTAGATGATGAAAACAAACAAAAACGAACATTTTCTAACTCCTGATGAAGGACTTGGAAGGAGTTTGAAAACGTTCGTTTTTGTCTGTTTTCATCATGTACACACCATAATTGATTCAAAATACGTGATTAAAACTATGAGGAAAAGTAAATAAATTAAATTAATAAGATAAGAGAAATACAAGACTAATACTGAAATTAATCAAAAATCTTTTTCAGTGAAGAACTTTTAACCTCAATCTGCAAAAATTATTTATTTTATCAAACATTTTCAGATGTATATGCAGACATTTCAGGATTCAATAGAAATGGATTACACTAGTACATCATATGACTTTGTTGTATTACAATAGAATTTTTTACATTTACATGGACCGTTATTACATTTCTGGATTCTCATTGCAATTAATCAAAATTGGTCCATTCATTTTTGAGAAAGAACTCAATTCTATAAACCCGTAGAAGACGTGCCAGCGACCTTGCAACATTATCCAACAAAGTTGTGTGCACTTGTGCTACGACCTTGTATCTTGAAAACAAAGTCATAGTCCCTTATTTTTATTACATTTATGAATTTCTCATTTCAATTAGTGAAAGTAGCAAAGTTTAATCAAAATCGATTGATCAAATTTTGAGATAAAACAAAATTTTGTAAGCCACATAGAAGAGGCTTCACTAATGCTTTGCCTCAAATATAGTACAGAATATATGCATTTTGAATTTAAATGTAGAAAAATAATTGCATTTAAATAAGAATATCACAATTGGAACTGCAAACAAATAAAGTAGAAAAAGTAAAATTAAAAGTAAGATTATTTTCATTTTTACATGAAAATAATAAAGTAACAAAACATACATGTAAAGTAGGTGATAAGAGGAACTCTGATTTAGTATATCACACACAAAATACTTCAGGCTGAGAAAGTGCATCCTTATGGTTTATACATAGTGTTTGGTGTGCTTAAATATTAACTTTTAAGGATTTTTTTGATAGTTTGGCCCCTAGCTGTCTTGAGGAGCTTTGCATTGTCAAAATGGTGGTTGTTTTCAGGTGCCATTAACATAATGGCTAATGCAGTTGTACATTTACCTCTTCACACATCATACTGGCATTCCTTGAGTTGTGTGGGGAGGTTATTACCTATATCATTTCCATATTTTGTTACTTTATTATGAAAATAATACAGAGTGTATTTGTTACATTATTACGTCTTTATGTCCAAATATCTGCATTTGGTAAAGAAAAAGTGCTTATTTGGTTATGATATTCTTATTTAAATGCAATTCTTTTTCTACATTTTATTTCAAAATGCATGCATTCGAAACTGTATTCTAATCCATTTTTGTTGGATCTTGAAGGTGGCTGCATAGACAGCTGAGAATGCTTATTAAAATAAATAACTTTTGCTAATTAAAGTTTAAAATTGTTTCATTGAAGATGATTGCCAGTTTTTTCCTGACATATCAAAAATCTTTTTTAACTGAATTGTAATGCTCAGGCATAAGTTTATAAACCATAAGTAATGAAATAAATAAAACTTTCTATCTCAGCTTCTAAAAACTGTTTATCTGTATACTATTCTATCAATACAGAATTGAATAACTTAAATGGGAAAAAAGCAATTTCACTATTTTTCCTTTATCCACTGCTTTCTCAACAAATAATTCATATTAATTTCACAAACACTTAACTTTTTGTTGAGCTTAAAATTCTTTCCTTTATTGATTTGGTTTTTTTTCTTCTTCTTTTTTTGAAAAGACTACATTTGATTTCAGTTAAAAACAATACTAATGTAGTAATAAATATTAAATTTATTGTTTTATTTTGTTAATTTAAAATATATAATAATAAAAATATGATAGGAAAAGAAATTTTAATTTAAAGAAAATTTTTAACTTAAACCATTATTTATTTATTATATTATATATTAAACTATAAACTATTTATCATTAAATTTTTTTATTTTCAGATTTTTATGGATCAAGTGGTTGTGATACGTCATATTATAGTTCAGATGAGGAATCCAAAGATATTAATTCATTAAATGATTCAATGACACCCATAAGGCAATCTTATTATTCTAATTATTTTAATTCTGGTAAGTTTTCATCATTTTTTGTATAATTGAACTCAATTATAAGGAGCACTAGAGGACTGGCAAGATTTTCTCATTAATACTATTACTCACTATATCTGTGAAGAGCAGTGATGTAACTATGGGGAGAATGGTTTGCTCTTTGAGTGCAAACACATGGGCACTCTGCAGGCAGCAAAACTTTGTAGCTATGCTACAGGTAATTAGTGATTTTTAATTCTAAATAAGTTGACAGATTCAAAAAACAAAATTATGTAATTACATTATACTGTATTTAGTTATATAAATGTGGATGCCGGGAGGTGGACGGAGTAACACCTCCTTTTCTCTCGGCTAACAGGTCAGTGAGACCTGCCCACGTCAAGATGGCGGTTCGGATTCGTTACGCGTCACGCGTTACGCGAGTGGAAGAAGTAGATGGGTCCGACGATAGAGCGGCGGCGGCGATACTCGAATAAATGACATTAACAATGAATGAAAACAATAACAATTTATTAATACTAAAGCTACAGTTACAATAGGGCGAGCTACCATCGCCTAGAGTTCGGATACGCGGAGGGAGAGCTTACACGAAATTGGGGAGTCATACCTCGGAATCCTTTCGTTCTTGTGACGGGGTTGAGATATCCTCGGGTATCCTTTCATAGACGTCGGGACACGCACACACTAGTCAAGGGACACTACGTAACCGACCCCTTTTCCCGCTCTCGTCGCCCTTTTATCGTCTTGGTCACGTTTCTCCGTTTTACCAACCAGCATTATTTGTATGTTGTTCCTCATGATTCATATTTTCTCCATGGAAACCACACGATAAAATACTTTATTATTAGCGTTTTGGTTTTGGCGGGTTCGAATTTTCACATAAACGACAATATAATTAATATTAAACAATGTATTTTTTGTAATTAAATATAATCCTAAACAATAATATGTCTAATTTCAGTTAGTCTTAATTAATATAAACGTGATAATGAGGTTGAGATTATGGGATGATCTCAATTTATTCTTTAACTGCTTACTATTGAGACCTTAGTGAATAATTATTGCTTTTAGAAAGATATTTTATTCAATAACATACTTTTTTTATAATATGTATTTTGGCCAAATTAATTTGGCCCTCTTCAATTGTACTATAAATTAAAGTACATAAAAGTTTCAATTATATTAATGAGTTATTCTAAGGGATATTTTTACAAAATGAACATAATAATTAAGATAAATCTGAAATGTCTTGAGTTGTATAATGTATAAACTGTACATGTAATGATAAAAATAAAAAATTTTATATAGGTGAAACCAAACACCAATTAAAATTCAGAATTAAAGAACACAAAGCTGATATTAAGGTTAAAATGTAGAGAATCTCCATGGTTTATGCATGTCACAGAACATAAATGTAAAATAGATACAAATAATAATAAAATTTTATGTAAAGAAAAAAATTTAATAAAAAGGAGAATTAAAGAACACCATTTAATAAAAAAGGCAAAAATCTGTTAAATTTAAATGATGAACTAAAATTAAACATGTGTTGGAAATATGTTGGTGTGACATCATTCATCAATACACTCAAACCTGTTTTTGTGCGGTCTTTTTTTTGCGATTTTTTACACGTGCAATGTGTTTTGTGCAATTATTTTTGTGCAATATACCAATCTGATTGAAATTCATAAATCACACAAAACAAATCGCACAAATAAAAAATTGCACAAAAATAGACCGCACAAAAACAGGTTTGACTGTAAATACATAGGTTCTATGAACTACATTAACACATTAAAAACTAATTCTAGGAGAGTAGTTAAAGTGTACAAGAAGGGAAAAGTTGTAAAGTCAAATTTGTAAAACTACTTTAATATATACATATATTTAAAAATGTAACAAAAATCCAAAATGTAGTCATTTTATAATAATTTTAAATATTTAAGTAAAAAAACTATAATAATCATTTAATTTTGATGTAACCTAGTAAAGAAAAGAACTGAAAACATTATTAATGAAAAAAGAATAAAAATTAAGATGACGACAAACTTTTTATATGTGAACAGTTTAACTGTAAGTAATATCATAAAAGATATTACTTACAGATAAACTGTACAGCATATTGTATAAACTGTAACAGTTTGTACAATATACAACTCCAGACATTTCAGATTTTTCTTAATTATTTTGTTCATTATGATGAATTAATTTACATTTATTTTTTAACATTGGGATAATACATATTTCAGTATCTTTAAAAATTTTTTAAATTTATTGTATAAATTCTTTATATATGGAAATGAAAAATGTATGACATTCTTTTTATCTATTTTGACATTAAACCCAGTATTTTTAAGATTATTATGTAATATTTTCAATATTACATAATAATCTTTGACGTTATTTAGATTAAATATTTGCTTTTTAATAGATTTTTACATGAAAAATATGCTTTGTTTCATGCTGTTCTGATCAGTGGTTTCTGAGATATAGGTTAAATTAATGTTTATTCGTATTTTTTGATGAGTGTATATTGTAATAATTTAAATTAATTCAATCCTTAATGTCTAAAATAAATTGTTTACATTAATAGAAATATTTTCTTAACAATTATCATTTAAAATTCAGTAACACATACATTTATTTATTTATTTATAATTTTTAATCATAAATTATACAATGCCACCTTAAGAGTATTATGATTCTAAAGTAAAATTATTATATTTCTAGAAAATATTTCTGAAAAATCATCAATATTGTCATATATTAGTGAGAATTCATATGATTATTCTGAAGCAGTAAGTAATTAATGTATTGTTAATTACTTTTTAAATGTAAATATTTTAATTATTAAAAAATTAAATTAGTTAGTAAGTAATGAAATATTACCACTCAATTAATTATTATTCCATTTTTATAAAAATGATATGTTAACTTATAATGTCAGACTTTAATATTTTTTTATTATTATATTATTAGTGAAAATGTAATTTTATCTGTTAGCAAAGAGAACTTTCTATTACTTTGTTTGTTTGTTATTAATATAGATAATTTTATTCAGAGATCAAACAACTTAATATGTTTTTGAAAAGATATAACAAATTTTATGATATGTTAGAAGTGGATTATATAATAATATAGATTTTTTGAAATTGTTGTTTATTAATGTAAATAATAATTCTAATGCAAAATTAAAACATCATTTCAATATTATATACTTTCTGTTTGACTGTTTGAATCAATATTCTCTTCTTGAATCAATAATCTAACTTTTTGCAGTAACAATTCACTTTGCCTAGTGGTAGGATGCTATACTTCTTGTTTTATGCATACCATGATACTCATGCACTTATCTTCTCTGTGTATCAGCTCACTGTACATTTGAAGTGTGAAACTATACATAGGGAGAAGAGAAGGATCCTGGATGCTGAAGCTCATGTTTCAGAAACAGTGGAACTACTTTTTTTGTTGAGATACCTCCAACTTTCTTTAAAATATTACTTGAAAATTCAATAATAATTTTCTGTAGACAAAAGAAAATAATATTTTTACAAAATAAGATTTTCATAACTAGTATAATACATTCTATAGACAAAATAGTGACACATTCTTAAAAGGAAGCATTGAAATTTCTTGTCAGTGACTCAGTGGAATAAACAAACTGATCAAAAAACTGTCAATCAACTTTGGATTTAAAATTAAATTGAACTGAATTTAACTGAGTTTGTGATATATATATATTTGATTTTGCTTTTACTGTATACTGTATTAAAATCAATATAAATATAATGTTGCAATGATCATTAAGAGAACACTTTTCCCATAATAGTTATAAATATTTAAATTTACAGATGACTTCTATAAATATTTAACATTATAAACTTAAAACTGATCATTAGTGCTATTTCATATATAAAAATAAGCTTTTTAATAAGCAAGTTTAATATGCTATATCATAAAATCCAATCTTTTAATATCATAATCTTATTTTTTATGTCAGTGACAAACAGTTTAGCTTGATCCTTGGATGCATAGAAGTAATTCTGGCCATTAATACTTTATTCTTATGCAATAAATGACAATGAATTTGACTCTTAAGTCAGCAAACCATTCTTCTCCAGCTACTGACATTCTAAGCACAGAACTAATGAATGCTACTCACTGTGGTGAATATCCTGAGTTGCATCATTTTCTCAAGTAGTATATTCAATATGCTGTGATGAAATTTTGCTCTCTATATTCAGAAATGCTGAACTAAAATCTTATTCAATAGAGTAAAAACATAATTAAAATGTTTTAAACATATTTTAAAGTTTTTAAATTAATTGTAAATAGTTGTACAAGTGTACAACTATTTAGACAAACATCTGGAACTAAGTACAGCACAAATTTACACAGAATTCCATTTTATTTAGTATCTGTTGACATGAAACCCCACATAAAACAAGATCATACTGTAGTTTTATGTTTTGAAGTTTTTTATATATTATCTACCTGGTAATTAATTTTAATATTGTATATCATATTTTTGTCACATCCTTTTAATAACAAATTTTTTTAATTTTCCAGCAATCATTCAAGAAATATAATCTAAGACCACGTAAAAGTAAACATGTGAAAGAATCTTTTATTAAACAAGAAACATTTCCTATAAAATAGTGTGTGTGACTGTAAATATTATGTAGAAAGATTATGTAATTTTTCATTTCACTTGTATAGATTTCTTAGTATATTTTACTCACAGTTTTTTTATTTGATGTAGAGTATAAAGATATGTGATGATTTAATTTTACTGTATAGAAATAAATTACAGACATTTAATGTCATTAATTTACTGCTGAAAACAAGGTTTTCTGTGAGAAAATACCAACTGGGAGTGTATTTCTCATTAATTTAAATGGAAAAAATTATAATGTATTACAATATCAACTAATATCCTAAAATATAAATAAAACATATATAAGTTAATTAACAAATTGTATTATTTGGTGATTGTTAACAAACAGTTTCTGTGTACTGTATGTAGTAACATATACTAGTACAGTATCTATGCCACAACCATAAATATTATATTTACAGCATGGCACAGCAAATAGCATACAACAATAAAGAAATTTTCTGTAGTAAACTATTACTCACTAATTGAGAAGAAGACTTAAAGATTCAAGAAAACACTCTTTTCAAAACATCCACAAATGATTCTGATACAAGGTACATTCAATAGAAAACTGGAAAAGTGCCATAAAAAATTGAGAGGATGAGCAATAGTATAATAATTTTGACACACAAAACTTCCAAGTCAGAAGCAATAGTAACTGTGACTGACAACACTATTGATGAGCAAAGATGTAAGACCATGGACCTATATAATGCCTCTCCAGCAGTGCATGAAGCAAGAGCAGTGTAATGTTGTTCGATTTTTGACAAAACTCAATCAACATCCATTGGTACATGAAGGTACAGTACATTAAGGAGATGACTGCATGAGTTGTACACAAGTGTACAAGTAGAGTTCTAAGGTTTACAAAAATAGCCACAGTTCTGTGGAAGATTCTCAATGGCATTCATTGTAGTCCCAGCCATAGAGAATCTTCCACAGAACTGTGGCTGTTTTTGGAACCTTAAAACACTTTGTACAGTTGTGTGCAACTTATGTAATTGTCTTCTTACCTGCATGTACAAATGTATGTCAATAGGTTTTTGTCAAAAAATTGGACAACACTACACTGCTCTTGCTTCATGAACTGTTGGAGAAGCATTGCCATTTTATTGGTCTATTGTCTTTTGTTCTTGCACATCAATAGTGTTGTCAGTCACAGTCCTATTGCCTCTTGCTTGAAAGTTTTGTCAAAATTACTATGTTATTGCTCATTTTCCCAACTTTTAATGGCACTTTTTCAGTTTTCTATTGTGTATGCCTCTTGTACATTCCAAATAAAATTTGGAAACAAATTGAGACACTATATTAGTTTTATTGAAATATATTCATATTCTATGAAGTTGGATATTAAAAATCAAGAGATGTTCTATTAGAAAAAATATTAACAGGGAAGATGTTCTATGAAATATGCCTGTATCTTATAAGTAAACTAAGCATTTTAAAATTAGATTTAATTTTAGTTTGCTTTTGTTTTTGTCTTTCAATAATCATCTAAATACAGAGTAGATGATGATTTAAAAAAAGAATGAAAAATCACAGATGATTGAAGCAAATTTTATCAAAAATTAAACGAGCAATTATTTATTGTGACATCGTCACAATGCCGCGGGCTGCAAATTTTTATCATATTTTTAATTTATTTAATTTAAAATATATGCTCTCCACCTCAAATTGGTGCTGAAGTGTCTTGCCCCTGTAAATCATACTTTTCTGTTAGCAGTGGAGTCGTGCCTGTCATCTATTAACTGCTTTCAGGGGAAGTTCTGAATTGAAATAACGTGACTTCCAGTTTGCATTGGTAGTTCGTATATAGTTAACTAGCTGTACACGCGGCTTTGCCTATGCGGATTTTGCAATTTGCAAATAACCCTCCCTTGGTACTTTAAGATTCTCAATCATTCAATCATTAGTTGTTACTAATTTGGTACAATTACTGATTTTTGTTGTTTCAAACTAAACCACGCTTTAGAAATACTACGGCGCTATCTATTGATTACTTGATGAAACTGTCTTTACATGTTGCATATAATATAATTTGTATATTTTTATATATTAATACACCTAAGTACTCAGAAAATACAACACTTATAAAAAATAAATGAAGACTAACTAAATCGAAAAATTCTGAACTTTAATTAACATCAATTAAGTACTATATTTCAAACAAATCAAAAAATATTTATTAAGACAACGAAATTATAGACAGAAACTTTTAAAAGATAACAAATTTATTCAATCTGCGCAACAAAGCTACAAAATTCGACCAAAAATTTGTTTTCCAATATATACTTTTTCACCGCCTTAGAGGTAGAATGTTGAAAATTAATTTCTTAGCGGTTATCTATGTCATTATAGGAATGTACTGTCAAAATTTTGCCTCTAGGTTCAGTGGTTTGCTCTGGGCGGTGATGAATCAGTTAGTCAGGACATGCAATTTTATATATATAGATTGGAGCCTCCTGCTCTAAGGTTTCCATATCTTGTCTAGTCTTTCATCTGTCTAACTCCCTTCTAGAGATTAAGGAAAGACGGATAGATGACAGTGGGAATTTATAGTCTACAATTATTTTAAATTGCAGTCCAACAAGCACAATTGAATAAGAGAAAATATAGTAAGACCCCGCTTAACGCGGGTGATGCGTTCCTAGACGACAAAGCGCTAAATGAAACAGCGTTAAACGAGATCATTTTAACATAGAGTAAATAGGGAAAGTGGAATACTCGACCAAAAATAAACAGATTTTACTTTAATTTTAAATTATTTTTATATTAATGTGTATAATATGTTAGATAACACAAACATATGTACACAGAAATGTAAAGTTCATTTTTTATGAGGAAGGACCTGACTTTACTGAAATTCTTTTTTTTTTTTTTTTTTTTTTTTTGCAATAAAGTCGCAAAGTTTCATTTTTCGCTTTTTTCTTTCCTTAAGCAAATGTCGGTAGCAGATCGCGTCCAAAATGCCTCGTTTTGCTTTTGCACTGCTTTCAAAAGCTGGATCATTCGCTACAGTTTGATCAACGATCTCGTTTATCGTTACCAAACTTTTACTGAGGAAGTCTGTAGAGAAATTTTTTGGGTTCTTCGTTTTCAGAATCTCTATTTTCCAGTTTTACACGAATTCCGTGTTCTGACAGTTCTTGAAGGTCGTCGTTGGTAAGGCTCTCACCAGAAACCTCCTGTAACTCCTCAATATCCCGCTCGTCTACATTTCCTGCTGTATCGATTAGGTTGAGTCTGGTCAACCTAACGATACAGCGATAGGCTGTTCTCGTTGAGAATTCTTGGATACCTTCAGCCATACTTCTTCCATACTCTGTTCGTGCATTTATCAGTTAATTCTTGCCAAGCCAAGCCGATATTGCCTATAGCATCCATGATGTTATATTTTTTTTCCCATAATTGCACCAAACAAACATAGATTTAAAGAAAGTACACCTTTTTGCCACCTTTTGCTGACTGGTTCATGTTCGTAAATAATCAATGAAATGTCGCGATAATTAAAATCGGCATAAATTTTGCTCTTTTTTAAGGCTTCGAGCAGACCGTGTTATATCGAATCAGCGTTAAGCGGGGTCTAACTGTGTATTAAATTTTTTAGCATACATAATTTTTAAAATAAATTTTTTTTTATATATCTATTTAAAACATTGTATGTATAAATTTTTAAAGAATATCTAATGATTAAATTTTTTAAAGTCAGGGTTATGTTTCTGGTGAATAAAGGAAGTTGGAAATGGAGAATATTTTTTATTCCTATGGAAATGACTGGGGGTATGATCAATTGCTGATTCATTTCTTCTGCTGTCATTTTGCTGCATAAGCCCACCGTAAACAAATATGCAAATATTTTGCGTGTGAAATAAGCAACATTCCTGTGCTTCCACGTATTCTCAGTGCTTGTGCACATTTCACACCAGGAGAACACATACCACAAATAAGCAGGGCTGCGGAGTCGGTGAAAAAAACTCGACTCCGACTCCTGATAATTTTAGTAAGCCGACTCCGGCAAAATTAAAAACCAAGTCATTTTATGGAGGGCAGAGGCGCTCATAGGGCCTTACTCTATACCAGTGTTTTCAAACCTTTTTTGTGCTATGCCCCACCTAAGCCTTTCTAAAATTCTTATGCCCCAACATATACATTGAACTCTTTTGGAAGGTCTCTCGTTCTCATGTTCGTTGAAGTTTTTCTTGCACTTAATTGCCACACTGTTTTATTGTAACCATGATAAAACCCGATCCTTTCATCAAAGTCTCTTGCACATTCCAGTCGTTGCCAAACGCGACCCGGAACACCACAACTCACGTCTGCCCACCTCGAAGAATGGGCAAAGAATGTCTTTTCTCCAATCAAGTAACAAACACCTTATTCGTTGCCGAGGGCGTTTATTAAAAAACGAACGTTTTCGTTTGTTTTTTAATAAACTCCCTCGGCAACTAATCTTCAGGTTGAAACCGACGAATATGGAATAACCATCATAGAATAGAACTCCAAATTCAAATTCAAAAATACAAAAATACCGATAACGGAGCAACTAATTAAAATAAGAATTAAAGCGTAAAAAATACATAAATGTAAAAATAAATAACATACTAATAATTAAGAACTGTTGTATGTTATTTATTTTTACATTTATGTCTTAATTTTTTTCAAATTGTGGTCCAATTTAAATAAAGAAAGAGATGCACACCAACGTTGTTAATTTAAATAAATTTTTATCATAATCATATACTAAATAAGAAAAATTTCATTTTAATTTGCAGCTTCTATTTCGTGGCGGCGCAGAAAGGCGCTTATTATCAACGGGAGGCTTGATTTGAATAAAATTAAAATTAATATATATCAAATATTTTAATGGATTTTTTAGCCCCTGTCAACTACATGAAACTATCGATAGTACGCTCTCATGGGTTTTGAATTTACTCGCGATCAGCATTGATAGGGCGGTCAAATATGCGTAGCACGCAGGCGGCTAACAGTCCAAAACATGTCCTGGTGGCATCGACAAGAAGAGGTCAACATCTGCTTCCGACATATTGTAATATTTTCCATTATCAGAAATTGCTTCAACAACAGCTACCGTGAGAAACTAAATTCATTCCACATTAGATAAATGTCCTAAAAACTGAAACACGAGAAATAATTTCCTCGGGCTACAAAGTATTAATTAATCATACCATTTATCTTGGTTCCAAGGGTGATCACCTTAAGCAGGAACTACCTTATTTCTATTTTCATATAAAATTTCAAATTATATGTCTACAAAGACTTGAACTAAGTATTAGTTTATTAAACATTAACTAAATATCTGGTCAAAACTATGCTTTTCCCGAAATTCGTTAAAATTTTATTTAAAAAAAATTAGTTTATTTTTACTTAAAATTTATAACTTTAAATAAATAGATTATTAATTCTTGCTGTATTCATTAACATTAGAATAATTAAAGGGGCAGGATTAACTATATACAGGGTTCCTACTCAAATTTTTGTTTTAAATTCCATGACATTCCGTGACCAACTTTGTACAAATTCTCCAACAGTACAGGTACAGCACATTGACAAAATAAGAGAGCATACGACTTACCATGCAAATATGCTATTGCTTTTTTGACCTTTCAGTCAATTATTTTTTATAATTAACAGTTACCTAATTTATATAATTGCTGAATAATTAAACTTAAATATAAAATGTTTTATTAAATTAATCCAAAACTATGAATCTATGTGGCTTTGAAAGAAAGTAAATAGCCATTATTTATTGATCCATGTAAAAAATATATATAGATTGAATTTATCTCTTAAAAAATTCCCTGGACTTTATAAAATATTGAATCAATAAGATCAGAAATTGTTTTTATAACAAAATCACATAACAGATGGCGCCACACACGATTCCATTTATTATATCGTAGTTAAAAAAACAAAAGTTATTTTCTAAATAACAGCCAAGGAAGATGCGCAACTCGTTGCCAGGTTTTTTGACTATAAAAAGAAAATTAAATCGTTCGTATCGAGCAGCAGGCCCATCACTTTTCTCCATTTCCGTACAAAAACAACTATAATATTTTGATTCCTTGGTGTAGAATACGTACACGATATTTTCTTTGGCACAGGTAAATTCATAAAATTCGCTAACTTAATATATAAGTCACTTTAATTAACGTTTACGTAACTAAACTATAACACGCATATTTCATATAACCAACGTCCGATGACGTCAGTTAACCTCTTTTAAAATGGCGTCGGATAAACGAAATATTACGAAATTTAGCAAAAATTGCTCTGTCGGTCAATCGGAGAATACTGGACGAACGAGAGAAATGATTTGTTCTAGTTTTGGGGGTGGCGAGATAAAGATTGACGTTCGATTATAGAAAATCTTGCTTCTAACCTCTTGTGGAGAATGGAAACGGAAGGCGGAGGGCGGTAGGGAGTCTCTCGATCCCAATCCGTCGTCATTCGGGGGATAGAAACGTAAAAAATGCAGATACTTAGCCTTAAAATTCAAAAAGAATCCATTACGTCAACCGCATTCGAATTCGTTAAGCGCTTTCTAATCTCCATAGAAACGGCAATTGTTGCCGTTTCTATGTTTCTATGGAAACGCCTATTGTTGCAACACGATTTTGCGTCACTTTGCACGTTTTTCGCTTGCCGGACGGACGTGTGCGCTCTTTGCTCCTGTTTTCGGTGTGTTTTGCTACCCGAAGTGGTTTTAAGAAGACTTTTGGACGCCGACAGTACAAGTAAGATTTTAATTAGAATTTAGCTAGCTGTAAGATTTTATTTTCGTTTCGTTTACTCCAACTTTCGGAGACGGCATCGGCCAGCGTATTTGCGTTTAAATCTGCCGTCGCTTGTGAATTAGAACTTTTAAACGAGCCGCCACATCGGAAAGCGACCGAAGCGCCGAAAACGGATTAAGTATTTGCTCATTGGTTTATTTTCGTAATTAATTCATTTATATTTTATAAAGACTGTCAAAGAATAAGAATTATTTATAGAAATTCAATTAAAAATTATTTAATTCTAACTTTAAATACGAAGTCCATCGTAATTTTAACTGAAATATACTCTGGTAACATTGATGGACGGAGACGGCATTCTGAAAAATGGGATGTTCCTTGGACAGCAGGGGCGGACTGGCCATGTGGAAAATGTGGAAAATTCCACACGGGCCTTATACAATTTGGGCCGTTTTTCTAAATATGTACATAATATACCGTTTTGTTTGGTTTTATTTTAAAAAAAAATTCATTTATTCTTTTCGTTAAGTAAGATAAATTTCAATTTTTAGGTGTAATATAGATATGTGTAGCCCTTTATCGTTTTACCCGGTTCTACCAGAGGCCGAAGTTAAATTAGGCCAGCCGACCCGAGTCCAACACTACATTGGCCGACTCGGCCCAAACAAAGCATCCTAGGAGAAAAATAATCAAAACAGACAAAGTTAATCATTTGTTTACGTTGCTAGAAACTATTCACCACCCCTATGAATCTTTGGAAGCACAAGTTACTGGTTTTTCACCCAGCCACCAAAACGTTGATTGTAATCATAACGGATTTAATGGCCAATTATATCATTTCCTTTATTTTAGATAAGTAAAAATGTTATTCAATAATAATTTCTCTATATTCCAAAAATTTGATTAAAAATAATCTATTTTTTAGGTTCGGCTAACTAATTTTTAGTTTGCCATTCACCCACAATGGCGTTGATTGTAGATGGGCAACCTGCGAAGTCGAACATAATATTACAAAACAATATAACGCTATATAAAATAAAAATTTAAAATACTGACATCTAGTCGTTTGCAATCGCACTAAATACCAAGAGCACGCTTCGTACATATATTCGACGCAACTAGAGTTGGTCCTTGGGTTAGTTCATTTTTGCGTCTTTAAGGGATGATAGAATTGTGTACAAATGCACATATACTTTCGTAGACTGTCCATACGCGCTTGACCCCTTTTCAAGACTAAGTGAAGTCCAAGGGAGTATACGTATGTACTGTACAGTACATTCGTAAACGATTCTATCATCCTTTAACTAAAGACGCAAAAATAAACCAACCCGAGGACCAACCCTAATTGAAAAGACTATTTGGTATTTTAACCCGACTTCACTGGACACTTCATATAGAGCTGTAAAATGTTACTACAGTTTAATCCAGAAGCAACTCAATATTATTTCAGAATTGCAACATTTTAAATCGTCATGGAATATTTTAAAGGAAAATGTCAGTGAAACTTTTATAAAATTAAACGAAAATGAACATTCTACTGATGATCAACTAGAAAACGATAAAGATTCGATTTCATCCTCTTACTGCAAAGCTTGCAAAAATTGTCTTATTTGTTGTTATAATATATTATTCGGATATAACGTGTTAAATGGTGCTTATTCTACACTTGGTCAAGCATACAAACATTTACTATCTATGTCTGTAACCAGGCCCGGATTTAAGGCGATTGGAGCGATTGGGCGCCCAATCGGGCCCCGCACTTGATGGGGCCCCGCATCACCACCAAAATTAACAAAAAGTTATTTTCGAAATTTAAAGCAAATTGCTTTTGACGATAAAGGATAAATTATAAATTATTCAAATAATTAAAAATATATTTATTTTAAGTTCGCATTGATAGATAAGATTTATTATTGTTTATTATAATATAGATATGCAATTGAACATTATAATATAGAATATGTAATTGTTTTTGAATTTTGTGCATTTTTATTTTTTAATGTATGTAGAAGTGTACCTATCTTATGATCCATGACATTTGATTTATATATATATGCAAATTCTATATATAAAATGCATTTTTTAAAATATTTAATATATAGAGCGCAAAAAAAATCCAATCGGGCCCCGCACTTATTGGATCCGGGCCTGTCTGTAACACAAGTGTCCTGTGAACGGAACTTTTCTACCTTAAAATTCATTAAGATCAAGTATCTCGCAAGAAAATCTAGAAGCTTTCGTGTTAATATCGACGGAGAAGGATATTTTAAATGAAATAGATTCTGATGATGTCATTAATATTATTGCTCAACAAAGCAAACTTCTAAATAAAAAAATTAATGTTCTAGACTTGTGCTTATTGCAATTTTTGTCAATGTTGTATTTTGAATATACTGTATTTAAATATAAAAAGAAAAAAGTCATTTTTTTTATTTATGGGCTGAACCGGTAATGATTTTTCCACACAGAAATTTTAAGGCCTGTCCGCCCCTGTTGGACAGGTCAAAAATTTCGCCCTTTGACCTCCGACTTCTCCATGCAATTTATGTATTAGTTACAACGCTTTTCAACGGCTTATTTTGCCAGAATTAAATTGTCTGCAAACACGATTAATCTCTATACAGGCTGGACACGAAGAATTCTTTTTCTTAGGCTCTCTGTCCCTTTCCACGAGGTGGTCTTTTCTGAGTGCAGTCGATCTTCCACACTTACGTAACCCTGTGCCAATGCTTTGTGCCATTTAAACGTTCGTGTCCCGAATGGCGAGTTCGGCTGTGGGCACGTTTCGCTTCTTCGTACGTTTGTCTTGTTTTTTGGACGACTCGTTGGCAATTTCTTTGCACGAAACTCTTTTAAATGCCGTCGTTGCGTTTATGTGACATACACGTTAGGGTAAATTGCTCTATAACGAAACACTTGTTACGACTTGGGCTCGAGTGCCTTTTCCGCATGGCCACGTGCGGCGTGTGTTTAATTTTCCGTCGTACAAATACAAATTACATGTAAGAGAGTTTCTTCGTTCCGGGTCGGTCGTCTCTACTGCAAATGCAGTTGGAACGTTTTAGCAATTTCCGCTGGGATCTAACGCGAGCTATCCGAATTCCGATTCGTCGTGAACTTTTTTTGCGTTAAGTATATCGGAATCCTATTAATATATATATATATTTTTTTTCTTTCTTTGCAGAATGAAGGACTGGCGGTTTTGGCGGTGGCTGCGGCCTAAGAAGATGAAGAAGTGTGAAGGGCGTTCTCCTTCCGCAATGGATGAAGAGAGGACCTTTTCCCCCTTTGAGCGGGGAGAGGAACTCTCTTCCATCAATTGCGGAAGGGGTTCTTTCTTCACAAGAACGACTTCAGGAATAGAAGATGTCGACAGCATTCTCTGTTCCGCGTTGAACGGAGAGGAGGCATTTCGCTGTTCGGACTTATTCCGAAAAGTGAAAATTCTCCATGTTGACGACATCATCTTTGCCGCACTGGGAGGGAAGGAATGTTTCGATCATTCCTCCCTTTTCCAACGAGTGGGATCCTCTCGTTCGGTGTGGGCAAGGATGCAAAGGAAAAAGCGTCGCTTCGCAAGAGATGTGAACGACTTTTTCCTTTGCTATTTCTGAAGTATCATTTAAATTTAAGGTTTTAGTTTCAATTTAGTAACGTAGTATAAGAAGGCAAGAGGTTTTTTAATTTTTTTTCCTCTTGTCGTACTAACATTTAAACTAAAACCTTAAATTTAATTAATTTTTTTTCTATTTAATCTTTACCGGATTAGACACTTTTCACCCGGACTCGACACCTTTTCCCGGACGTGACCCACGGACTTGTCTCCCGAACGTGACACTCGGTCGACGACAACGGATTTGACTCCGATTGTGACCACCCGGACGTGACACGTTTCTTCACCGGACGCGACACGTTTCTTCACCGGACGCGACATTCGGCCGACCTTTCTTTCCAAACAGCTGCTATGAGGATTGAGCTTCCGGTTAGGGTAGGTTAGTTTAGGTTAGGTCAGGTCTTTCGCTCTTCTCATAACACTGTTCGGGAAGAAAGTCTGTCTGATAAAGGTAATAATCTTCACCTTAGGTAATGAATGAATCAACTTCTCCTTTTCTCACTGTGTTTGTGTTTTGTAGGAACATTTGGGAGGGAGATTCTTCTCCCTTCCCAACTTTACCACGAAGAGGACCAAGTGGACATGTGAATATTTTCCGAAATCTCCGATGGTAAGAACTCTTTCGTTTCATTTTTTAACACATCTTATTCTCGTATCGTAATTTACTGTTTTTTTTTCTGTTTATAGGCATGCCGAATACGTTCTTCGATCACAGACACACACACACGGACACAACATCACTGTACACGAAGATATACACCGTTTAACCTTTACTAGAATTCTCGCACTCACGCACTTACACGCCAAGTGCCACGTTCTGTGTAATTCGGCACAATGAAACAATTCGAACACTCGCTTCCCACAAATCCAACCCCTGAGTCCTCGTCCCGGGAAGTGGAAACGCCAATTTTAAAGATTAAAAGACTTTAAATTGGCGGCCGAAGGGGCTCTGGTATCACACATCTTGCATGGATTAAATAGAATTTCAGACATTAGCATCAATAATCGTTTTGTGATAAATTTTTCTGTTAAATTTAGTGTGGTAAGAAATTGTCTGCGCACAAATCTCGCTCGTATTTTAGTATTGCTAACTGTTACCTAAGATCATTAATTACAGATCTTCGATTTCATTGTATATTTCATCACACTTGTATATTCTTTGTTTTGTTTATAGAGGGCCGTTTTAATCTTACCCATCGTCGGTTTCTGAAGATCCACAATTTGGGCTGCCGGACTGTCTTGACACATCAGGTACAGATCGCCCCGGGTTTTTCAACAGCCCGAAATCGATCTGAGAGCGGTAGACTGAAGTCTTAATCGCTGAAACATCCGGCCGTCACCTTGTTATACTAGGTGTTGAAAGTAGAGAAACTATTATATAAACAATTTCTTATTGTACTCTAGACACTTACACAGGCCGGATGGCCGAGCGGTAAAGGTGGCAGCCTACCGCTCTGGGGGACCCGGGATCGAATCCGAACGGGTCGAATAATCCCCAGGAATTTTTCGGGGGGTGGTCCGTTCGGATATGTCGGGCCCCGTCCCTCACCACCCGGTCGCCCCATTGTGGGCCTGGCCGAACCCATAATGGGCCTACTAAAAGAGGCCCTCTTAGTGCCCACAGGGCGGAAAGAGTTAAAAAAAAAAAAAAAAAAAAAAAAAAAAAAAGACACACATAAATTGTTTTGGTTTGTCGGCAATGTACCACATCTCTTTCACAATATATCATTTCGGGGATAAATAATGTTTTTCTGAAGCAATTTAATATATAAAACAATATTTTTTTCTGTATTTCTAATAGTCAAATTCATTAAAACAGACAATCAATATAATATATTATCTAAAACTTTATATTTTTTAATTTCTTAGAGCAAGATGTATATTAGCCAAGAGGTTAATTGGTTTCAATTCTACTAATTCGTCAGATTCATCACATTCGGGACATTCCAATTTTCAACGCTGACTCAGCGCTGATCTCAACGTTCGATAAAATTTGTTCCTTTTTTCAACGTTGAAGGAGCGCTGTTGTCAGCGCTGACTCAATCACAGCTTACAATAAGAAGGCTGTGGTTGAGTTGTTATTGTAGGCTGTGACTCAACGCACTCAGCACTCCACAGATATGTTGACAGCTACTTTCCAATGAATTGTGGGTAATTGGAACGAGATTTGAATGAAAAATGGCCACAATGCAGATGTCGATACTGTCGATAACAAAACATATCACTTTGTGGTTGAAGAAAAAACAGCAAAAATGATGACGGAAGGTAAGATTTTAAAAAGTTGAATATTATTTCGAGTAAGCAATAAATTTATTTTTCATTGTTTTTGACATTTCACAATTATTTACTCGCGTATATTAAATATAGACAATATACATTTATTCGAATAAGTATTCATAAATTCAATATATTAACCAAGCATTTTTGAAACCAGAGTATTACGATGAGTTGCCAGAGAAAAACATTAATACCAGAGATAAAATTATTGTTGTAGAACATAGAAAACTTTTACAAGACCTAACCATTTTATATGTAACGGTAATTTCACAATCTTACAAACGTTTTCTCTACTTTTATGGATTATCTGTGTACTTCATATGCAAAGAATTTTGTCAACAATATTTCTTGTTCACTATATTTTCATTATCTCAAACTTAAGTAAGCACAAGAAGTCTTTTAATTCATATATCTTGCCGGATGTTTATTAATTCTATTGTATGTATCGAGTAGGTCCTTCAAATATAAATTAACCTTCTAATTACTCGATTAATTTACTGACAAAGTTATGAATTATATTTGTCTCTTTTTGCAAATATTTAATTTCTATGTTAAGAAGACATTATTAATTCTTGACAAAGTATTAATAATTTAATGTTTTATGAATTTTTATATTGTGAAACTTAAATTGTTAGTTAAAATGGTAACAACTAAATGAAGAACATATTTTTCATTAGAAAAAATTCTCTGCACAAATTAAAGAAAATTCTAAAAGTTTTACTTTAAAGCAAACAGCTGTAAGAGACTGAAGATTTGCAATTAATATTACGTTTAATAATGTATTTTAAATGTTTCACAATTACGTTTATATCTAAATGTACTGTACGTAAAACCTAATAACTATTAAAGAGAAAATAATAATAAAACGTTTGGAGTTATACAAAAAATAAAACTTGAAACTTTAAATAACAGATGAACTATTTGTGATCTTACCGTCTTTAAATTCTTCTGATCCAGTTGAATCTCCCACAATATTATTAAGTTGTGAATGTTTCGTATTTAATTCAAATTCACTTTCATCAAACTGAAGGATGTCCAATTCCTTTTCTGCTATTTCTTGACACAAGTTAACTCATAAACTGTCAGAATAAATTTGTATTTATTAATTTTAAACTTACTTATTAGTTTATTAAATTTTTTCCTCGTTATGGCATTAGGTTTTTCAAACGGGATCCCGGGATCCCGTCGTTTTTTTAACCCAGGAAACATCTTGGGAAATCCCGCAAATTTTTTAAAAATTCACTTTTTTCTTATTTTATGTTAAGGTTGAGGAAATTTTGCAAATAGAAAGCATAATTAACTCATAAACTGTCAGAATACATTTGTATTTATTAATTTTAAACCTACTTATTAGTTAGTTAGTTTTTTTTTTTTTTTTAATTTCTGCCTATTATGGCACGTCACAAATAGTCAATAATCAATAGGTAGCTTATTTGTGGCAGAACTCTCAAAATTCTTTACCAGTAATATCTGGAATAAGTGTGCTTACTCTGTCTTAATTTTTAACCATGCTTAGTAGCTTCAATAACTGCGTAACGCCAAGTTGTGCAAATTGGTCAAGGATACAAACGAGTACGAAGTCTGCAAGTATGAAGTTTTTCTTCACAACCTGATTATTAAAGACAAACGAACTGCCGAATTATTGGGCTATGATCTTTCTGTTAACGCAGCCGAGGTAGACAAATCGAGAATACTAGAGAACAAAAGAAGTACTACAATCTCGAAAACGAACAAGAAATCTTTTAGGATACAGATGAAAACACATAATATTTGTCTTCTCTTAAATGCATTAAACACGATTCCAATCACATCAATTGAATCGGTAAAGGCATTCTCGGTAGCAAGACTTTTCTTTACTAAAATAAGAATCAGATTGAGTGATCGGAGTATTGACCATCTTTGCTTTTAAAATCTTATAAAAATTTACAATATTTTGTATTATATTTTATTTAAAAAACGAAAATTACCTTCTAAGTTAGAAGTTTGATCTAAATTCATTTTTTCTTTAAATTTTTAACTCAATTCAAAGTCTTTTTTTTCTTTGTTGTTGTTGTTGTTGTTGTATGCAGTTTCCAGCAAACTTTAATACATTTTTTCTATTAGTGAACATTTCTACGTAATTCAAAGATAATTTTTAATATATATCTTACACAGCGTTATTAATGTGATTTTGGAGGTTGTAGAACGTATTACATTACTTTAAAAAATGAAAAATAATCATTTGATTTGAAGCTATTTTGTATATCTTAAAAATAATGAATTCTATCCCGGGATTTCCCGGGATCCCGGGAAACAGTTCATTTTTATCCCGGAATCCCGGAACAAGCAAAAGACTGGGAAACGAGAAACTCTAGTAAAAAGGCAGTTGGACTAGCGTAACCGGTTATGTAACAAAGGAACAAAGAGTGCACAAAGATTACACACAGTCTTGACTCACGGAAGGTCAGCGCTGGAAAAGGGGAGATTGAAATGAGGTCACCTTCCCCGAGGGGTCAACAACGCCACCAACCTTTTATTACGTCAGAAGAACATCTACAAAACATCGCGATCGTTGATTCCAACATTATATACCGAACTTCGTCAACTATTTTCTATGCCGAAAAAAGTTGAGGCTAGGCTCCCTGATTCAGATGATTAGCCAATTGTCCTTCTCAAACTAGACCTACTATAAAAATTATTGCTGTTTTGGCTTATTGTTAAGTATCGTATCGTTTACCTCGTTTAAAGTAAAACTGTAAAGAAATATGAATGACGAATGAATTACCGTTAAAACGATTATTTCTATTTTATTTCATTAATTTCTGTTTTCTTCCACCAGATTATTCTTATATTAAGATAATGTTATAAAAAGCCAACTTTTGCGTATAAAAATTATTTAATTATAATAGTGGTTTTCAACCGAGATGACGCGACTCACTGAGGTACCGCAATGACATTTCAGGCGTACCGAGAAATGTAGTGCTTAGCAGCGCCATAACAGTTCTTACGTGTATTACTAAAAGTACAGTACGTAAACTGCAAAAGTCCTAGTAAAGAAGTATAGGTGTTGCAAGTAAAAATAATTACTAAGTTGTAGTAACATTATTAGCAAAAAATTTTTTAAAATATTGACTTACATTAACAGGATTAAATATTCTTTATTAATATTTTTATGAATTTTTATTAGTTTCAAAACTTTTTCTGTATATTTATATATAAAAAACTGGATTCGATTTGAAGTATTTTGGATTTTCGTCTGATATCAGACCGACATCAATAAGCACAAAATGTCTTAAAGTTTTCTATCTACGAATTTAATTAAAAAAGTTTATGTTTTATGTGAAAGACTAGTTTTGTATCGATAACAGCATATAACTTATTACTAAATGATATAAATAAATGGTTGTAAATGAATAATATGGGAATATAATCTTTCCTAAAAAGTAACCATAAAAGGTCTTAAATTGATGTACAAAATTAAAATAGTAAAAGAATAATCAAGTTAATAAATAAAATTGTTGTGAGAAAATGCGAAATTGTACAGTACAGTATATACAAATTTATATATTAATTAATAATAAGCCACTGTTTAGTTTATATGTATTTTCTTTGAGTTTTTATTTATTACATAGCTTTGTAATATTTAAGTTTTGTTAAATATTCCGTTTTATTTTTACATTTCAAAAAAATAAAATATATTCTTTTTAATATTAGTTTTATATTCCTTTTTTATTCAAAAAATTTAAAAACATTACAATTACCGATCACTAATCAATGTTCTGTATTCACATTTGTATGTTCAATGTTATTTTCAACACTATTTTTTCAATTCAAACCGTTATTAAAATCCTTCATATCTATTTTTCTTCTTCTTGCTTTTTGAAAAAAGAAATGTTTAGATGTCTTTCTGTTATTGTGATAGCAACAGAGAGCAAAATTCGATGTTCCGCATGCATCTCTACATTGAAGTCCACAGGAGTACAATTTGGATTGCAAGTATTAATACATAAAATTAATAGAACGATACCGAATGCGGTGATCATAGCGGGAACTAAAAAATACGAAATAAAATTGCAAATTATTATTCATTTTAATATAAATTATAAATATTTGATTACCATTTACGTATAATGAATAATAGTATTTTAATTACAAAGATTTTTATTTTTATGAATAATGTTCAATAGCAATTTTATAAAAGCAAATACAAAAATATAAGGCGGTCCTTCATTTTCGTATCTAATTGGTTTCTGAAATATGTATAAAAGTTGATATGTACGAAAGTAAAAAAATGTAAAAAAAATAAAGAAAACACCAAAAAGAGTTTTTAAAATAGTTTATTTTTTTATTGATTAGTTTCTCGTATTTTCTTTATAAATTTGTCAAGAGATAGTTGAATTGTACTCTTCTTTTTCTTTTCTTGATAAAGATTCTGTAACATGCTGTCTTTTTCTATTGACTTTCGTACATGAGATATACGCTCTCCATTGGGATCACATTCTTCCATGGTGGTCAAAAATTTTTAACTACGAAATGTGTACGAAATAGTTTAGTCCAATCAGAATAGAGATAACTTTGCACAAAACAAATGGTTCTTTTTCTACTTCTTTGTAAGTAGTTGGCCGTCGTATCTTTGATTCGTCTAGTTTCGAGTAGATTTAGCCTACTGAAATTTCCCTACTATACAAAATATAAAGATAATAAATTATATGTTTCTTTATTAACCTGTACCAGTACAGCCAGCAACGAGTCTTCCTTAACTACATTTCTTCATCTGCACACCCAACAACAACGCCCACATACCGGATGGCCGAGCGATTACTGCTCTGGGAGACCCGGAATCGAATCCAGACCCTCGAAAAATTCAAAATACAGTGGAACCTCCGTATACGACCTTAATCCGTTTCTGATGTTTGGACTTATACCGAATAGGACGTATACCAAACCAACCTTTCCCATAAGAAGTAATGTAAAAATGATTAATCCGTTCTCATGTAAAATAAACTCTTTTTGATATGGTATATTAATGGAGTTGTAAAATAATTGAAACACTGTTTGAGCACATTAATAAAAGAATAAATTTTATTATAGATTTTTAAAGTTATTACAGTAATAATCGCAAATAATTGCTTATGATACGATGTCGCCAGCATTGTTTTTCAGTTATCGAAAGCAAAAGCAATTTCTCAACATGATCTAATGTCTCCGATCTCTGTTTAGAAATTGATTAAACCCCTTGCGCAACGTTAGCAGATTTAATAATGTCTTTATTTTTCACGATTGTCGATATCGTCGTTCTCGGAATACGGTATGCAACAACTAAATCTCGAACACGCATGCCACCTTCATATTTCTCGATAATCTCTTTTTTCAGTTCCATTGTGATTCTAGTCATTTTTTTAGTTTTCTGTTGCTTTTCGTTTGCCTTTTTGCAATTCATAATTAATAAAAAGTTTTACTTACAAATTAAAGTCAGAAAAAATTTAACAAAGTTATAGACCGTGGCACCGCGAACGTCTAGTCTGGTCTAGTACACCGATAGTGCTACTTGTTCATAGATGGTGCGTATAATTGAATTAAGTCGTATACCGAGCAAAATTTGTTTTGTCCAAACAGGACGTATTCCGAATTGGACGTATTCTAAAGCAGACGTATACCGAGGTACCACTGTGGTTACATTTTTGCCATAGATAGCACTGTAGCATTTGTAAATTTGTTAAAATAAGAATAAAAATGTTCTTAGTGTAAGCTTTAGTAACAACTACACAAATTATGTAATCTTATCAAGCACCATCTACGGCAAGAAATGTAACTATTTTGGTACTAAAATTTCTATTAAACATTAAAAAATCCCGCTTCTTTCTAAGCATTTCTGTGAAAACCGCATCATAGCTGGGGTCATGTAACTAGTAAAAATTCAGTAGCAAGTAAATTATTCTCTCTTCAAAAACAGTTTGCCATCAGAATTTCAAAGTGCTGCAGAACTGTCTCTGTTAATGCTTCTCTGATACTAGCGGAGCTCCTTCCTTTGCCACTATGTATTGTAGAAAAGGTTCTAATGGGTGTTCCACTATGGCAGGAAACGATAGTTGTGCCCAGAAAATTCTTCGAAAAAAGTATACGAGAGCGTTATACTTTCACTGTGCTAGTCACAAACTGAACTTAGTTGTAAACGACTTGAACGAAATAGCAGTGATACGAAATACGGTCTCCACAATAAAAGAAATAATAAGATTCTTCCCAGAATCGGTCCTTTGTCGAAAATGCATACTGAATATACTAATGCTCTGTAAAACCCGTTGGTCTCAAAAATATAAAAGTGTTGCCACATTCAAAGGAACATTATGTCCAAATCGTTATGGTGCTTGAAAAAATATCAACAGACGGTAACAATGCAACGAGCGCTGCTTTTCAAATGCATTGCGCTGCAACAAAATCAGAATTCATTGTTAGTGTTTGTCTCATAGCAAAATATTCAGCGCTCCTGCAGTCGGTGGTAAATGCTCTTCAGTCAAAAAGTGTGGACTTACTTCAATCTGCAAATCACAGACATTATGAGAAAACACCGCGGAAAAGCGGTTGTTGAAAGTGTTATAGCAGAGAAACAATTGCCGAGCATCTTGGAACAGATTCAATACGCCGCGAGTCACAAATTATCAGAAACATCGTGCGAATCCACCAGCGAGTTTTGGAGAAGATCACTAATTATTCCGTACATAGATTCATTAGTAATGTCTCTGGAACAGAGTTTTTCTGAGGAGAACTTGTCCGCATTCTCATTGCTTACGTTGCATCCTCACGTAATGCTTGATATGACGTATGAGGATTTTTTATAAAAAAATAACTACACTTTTCTGTAGTTACTACAATTTGAATGATTTCCTAGGTGAAGCTGAACTTTGGTACAACCAATGGAAAGGAAAAATGTGCCAAATGCCGAACTGAAAGAGATAGAACTAGCTGCACTAGTTAAAGAAACGCAATTGTTTTACTCATCCATAAAACAGGCGCTACTAATCTCACTTATACAGTCCTGCACAAGGTGCACTATCGAAAGATCCTTCAGCACCTTACGCAGGTTAAAAACTTAGATGCGGTCAACAATGACAGAAAATCGGCTTATCGGTCGTTGTATGATGATTGTGCATAAAGAGAAGGTTCTGGAAGCTAAAAAGAAATTTGAGAAAGAAATTTTGACAAGATTTAGCCAGAACTCGCGTAGGCTAGTGCTGAAATAAGATTTAGGTAGTTTCGAATAGCATTGCAACTAATTACTTTTAGCGTTTTCAAATGTTCCAATAAAACCATTTTTTAATAAACAACGTTATCTTATTTTTGCCCCCCTGGAGAAAATCCTGACTACGCCCTTAATTCATCGTGATATTTTATTTTATATTTTAAATAAAAATTAATTTTTTACGAACATTCTAAGGAATTAATATACAGTAGAGCATCGATTATCCGACTCAATTGGGGATTGAGGTTGGTCGGATAACTGAAAAAACGGATAACCGAAAAGTATGAAAAAATACATTAGTATAGTGTATTAGTATATTAGTATATCCCATGTAATAAGCATATTAGTATATCGCTATTAACCTACTTCGCGTTGAATTTTCATCGATGTTAAGCCTAACAAAATTTTTTTTAAAATAATAATCATCGTTAAATTATTTCTTTATTTTGCACAAAATAAATACAGAAATAACGAAAAAATAGAAAATTAAGCCTGGTTTTAATACTGGCCTCCCTTTCATGGTCGAGCCAGTGTTTCCAGCTAAAACACGCAAAAATTTAACAAAAATATTATTAATATGTCTATTTAAACCTTGCTTATGATTATATTTCAAATTACATTTTATACGATGGACACTACATTCACTATATACACTATATACAGTATTAGCAAAAGATTTCCTCGCCGTCAACCATAAGTGAAACTGACACAAATTCCGTTGCCGCGATTGGCGCTGTTTGCCCTAGCGGCATAATTTAGAACTAATGCTCTCTCTGGAGCTAGACTCTTGCATACGTCACTCATCGTTCAGCAAATGTAACTATCGTGCCGTTGCTAAATTCAACAGCGCTGCAACATTTTAAACACTTAAAGTAAAATTGTTGCCAATAAGATCGCTGCATGTAAAGCGAACTTCCAATTTGAGAGTATAATTTACAGCAGTCTTGGAAGTAGCTTTTTTAGGTTTATCAAGATGGCTGCTGCGTTCATGGATGGACTCGTGAAGATTGATAATTCTTGATTATAATGTTACTTTTCAGTCTGTTAAATCAAGAGTTCCCAAAGTAGTCGATATCGACCCCGTGAGGTCGATTTGAACTTTCTAGGGGTCGATAATTTCGATGAAAAAATTTGGGGTCAACGACAGCAAAAATAGACGCCCTTACTACTGTTATATGTTTGTTACTTCAAAATATCTATTATTTCAACACGTACCTAATTAATATCGAGTACTGTACAAGTTTATTAATTTGAGTAAGTAAACGACTAGGGGGCGACGATGACGGCCGGATGGCCGAGCGGTAAAGGTGGCAGCCTACCGCTCTGGGGGACCCGGGATCGAATCCGAACGGGTCGAATAATCCCCAGGAATTTTTCGGGGGGTGGTTCGTTCGGATATGTCGGGCCCCGTCCCTCACCACCCGGTCGCCCCATTGTGAGCCTGGCCGAACCCATAATGGGCCTACTAAAAAAGGCCCTCTTAGTGCCCACAGGGCGGAAAGAGTTTAAAAAAAAGGGGGGGCGACGGTTTAAAAGTTTTTGGTAAAAGGATCTGCGGCCGAAAAGAGTTTGGGAACTCTTGCGTTAAATAATAAAAACTAAATACATAAGAATTTAAACGCTTGTTCGATGACTGCTATTGTTAAGCTTAATCCAGAATTTAAATACTTTTGCATTCTAGTTAAATGTCATTAGCGGCCGAAGTTTGAAACGCGAAAACGTGTACGTCGGACGTTGAGCGCCGCTTTCCTGTAAGTCTAGAAGTTTGACAATGGTGTTTGGAAAATCAGTGGAATCATGTTCGACATTCCAAACGCCATTGTCAAACTTCTAGGCTCGTCCGGATATGTCGGTCCCCGTCCCTCACCACCCGGCCGCCCCATTGTGGGCCTGGCCAAACCCATAATGGGCTTGTTTTTAGTGCCCACAGGGCGTAAAGAGTTACCAAAAAAAAAATTAAAGAAACTAAACGAATGTGCTTTAATTAGAATAAATGTAAATAAATAAGACAGGTGATAAATCGAAATCGTACCATACAGATGATTTCTCCTTACGTGCCACGGGTTCGCTACCCCTGGTCAAGACCAGGCATGTCAAACACGCGGCCCACCAACACCTGGGTTGCGGCCCGCCGAGACTTTAAAAAAGTTTTTAAATATCAGGCTTTAACGCTCGAAGTTGGAAAGTTTGAACTTTTTTGAACTGTACGATTCCCACCCTTTTTGTGTTTGTCCGTTCCATATTTTGCCCAACCAATTCAAATTGGTCGACGCTAGGAAAGACAGTTGGATAACGGCCGCGGCTTTGAATCTACGAACGATGATTGGCCGGCGAACATCGTACGAGAGCGTACAGTACGTCGTGGAAGACTGCTACGTGCTGATTTGTCCATCAGCGATTGCTACAATCCATATAAAAGGAAAGTTTTGGCGTGAAAGTCAAGTGTTTGCTGGAACGTCAAGGCGGACGTTTGTGCGCTCTGCCGTAAGGTGTTTCGTCTGCTATTGCCGTGACGAGTGACTGTATCCGAAATATACGTCGCAAGGTGTCTTTTCGACGGATCTGTTCAGGAATAGTGACTTTCGGAACTTTGACTGTTTGTGTGAATCTACTTTGTAAACGTCGTAATTTTTGTGATTTGTAAATTATATTCGAGCAGGTGGACTTAATAATCTCAATTTGCTTCATTTCTGGAAGATAGAATGTGAATACACCGATCTACCATATTATACGGAAGTTCGTTGGCTTTCGAGTCATAAAGTGCTAAAACAATTCTTCAATTTGCTGGACTAAATCATAATTTTCTTGGAAACAAAAAATTATGAATGCGCTGAATTGAAAGATAGACAAAGGATAAAGGTCTTGGCTTTCTCAGTTGATATTACGAATCATCTTAATCAACTTAATCTTAAGCTTTGAGGCAAAAATTGTGTTGTGACAACGCTATTTGATAATATTAACGCTTTCAAACAAAAATTATTTCTTTGGCGGAAACAAATAGGAAAAGAAAGCTTTGAAAGCTGCCAATATCTATTGCTTAAATCACCTAAATTAAAATTTACAGAATTTGATCGAAGATTTTCTAATTTTAAAAGCTGTGAATTACAATTTCGTCTTTTTACTTCACCTCTATCTATTGATATTGAAACTGTTGATAAAAACTTACAAATGATATTAATTAAAATCCAATGTGATAATTTGCTGAAGCAAAAATATATGGAAGTTGGAATTCCAGATTTTTATACATATTTATCTGTAGATCGGTTTCCTAAAATGTTATCGTTTGTTACCCGTATACTGGCTATGTTCGGAAGCACTTATTTATGCCAGCAACTATTTTCTTTAATAAAAAATAACAAAAATCCAGAAAGGTCGAGGTTAACCGATAACATTTAATCATCAATTTTAAAAATTGCATCGGCTGAATATATTCAACCAAATTTTGATGACTCGCTTTGTGAAGAACGTTGTCAAATATCTTCTAAAAAGTAATATTAAACTGTGATTTTGTTTATTTCTTATTATAACTTTTGTTTTTTTTTAATAAAAAATATAAAATATTTTTAAGTTTAAAAAATAATATGAAATATAAAATGTCTACGAGGTCTGTTCAAAAAATACGCGGACTGACGTCATAAAACAAAATGTACTTTATGTAGAAGTTACATGTCTGTGTTCCCTTCAAAGTACTCTCCTTCCCAACGCACACTTATCCCAACGGTATTTCCACTTGTTGAAACAGTCCTGGTACAGGTACGCTTCTTTTGTAATGTCCTTCAACGCCTTCGTCGCATTTGCCTTAATCTCGGGAATCCTCTCAAATCTTCTTTCTTTCAAGGGCCTTTTGAGTTTGGGAACAAGAAAAAGTCACAAGGAGCAAGATCAAGTGAGTGGGGGTGGGGGAAGAACAGTGATCGAGTGTTTGGCCAAAAACTCACGAGTTCTGAGGGCTGAATGGGCTGGAGCATTGTCGTGATGGAGAAACCAGTTGCCACTCCTTCACATTTCTGGCCTTTTGCGACGGATGGCGTCCCTCAGCCGTTTCAGAACATCAATATAGTAAGTCTGGTTCACTGTGGAGCCTTGGGGAGGTACTCGTGATGAACAACACCCTTAACATCAAAGAAAACTCAGCATCACCTTGACATTGGATCGAACTTGACGAGCTTTTTTGAGTCTGGGGGACGTTTCACCCACCCACTGGGACGAGTGGACCTTCGTTTCAATGTCACTGGGACGATTAGACCTTCGTTTCCAAGTTTAACACAAATTTCACAGCAAGTCGTTGCTCCTTCATGTCATTCATTATGAAATCCGACAAACGAAAAAATCGCATTTCACTAAAAACCGCGTAGCTAATCAACAAATAAAGATATCTGTAATCGGGAAATGGCTTTATCACCATGAGATCTGTACAAACCTAGCTACACCAATCGGATTCCCCTGGAACCAACTGGAGCCGCGCAATTCAAACAGTCCGCGTATTTTTTGAACAGACCTCGTATGTACAGTATGTATAATAAACAATATATTGAGTCTAATAAATACATAATATAATCATTCTAAAAATCGTATTTTATTAATTTTTTGAACATTAAAAACATGCGGCCCCCGACTTATACAAAATAGATCGTGTGGCTCGTAATATCGTATGAGTTTGACATGCCTGGTAGTTTGACCCTTGTAGCAGAAGACAACATATCGCTCTGGAGGACCCAGAATCGAATCGGACGGGTCGAAAAACTCCAGCAATTTTTCGAGGGGTGGTCCGTCCGGGTATGTCGAATCCCGTCTCTCATCACACCGGCTGCCTCATTACGGGTTCGGGCCAGGCCCACAGGGCGGGAAGACTGAAAAAAAGTCCATATATAAGTAAATATTATTCTCAACAAATTCAATTAATCCAAGTTTTTAAAAACAGTTTCAGCAGAATTTTTGAATTAAAAAAAAAGTGCGAAATTGAGTAATTTTTGTGTTTCAGCTGGTCTATGATTAATTCGATACAGTGTATACGTTTCCTGATTCTGATTAAGATAGTCATAATTAATAAATCCGACTAATTTATCCCGAGAAAACTTTAATTATTTTTTATTAAATTTAATCAAAATACGTGCCGATTAAAGTAATAACGATGTGAAAAATTTCTCAATATTATGTTAAAATGAATAAATAATTGCAAAATAAAATTTAGTTCTATTAAAAACCTTATTAAAAATATAGTAAACAATATTTATTGCCTCATACAAAACATCAATTAATTTCATACATAGCAATTAATTTTTCATAAAATCTTGATTAGAAAGCGCAAAGAATTTCAGATAAATAAAGCTTAATCTACATATATGTTTCATAATTTTCTAAAATTATAATCGAAGGTAAACGTATGATATAATTTCATTACAAGGAGAAATATTCATGATTTCCGGTTACGCTTCCTGTAAAATGGCGCCCGTTATCAGTTGGAGTTGCCGAATGTAGAGTTTTGTAGGATATATCTGTTGTCCCTGTATAAAATCATTTATTTCATGTGATACATTCCAAGAAGATTCATTAAGTCAAGCTTTATACGTAATTGAAATCATTGTTTTCCCTTTAACTACAGGTGAGAAATTGATTAATTTTGATGTACGGTATTTAAAACGTGTATATGGGTTAACTTGTTAAGAGTTTGTGTGTAATATTAAGGGAAATATCGTTTTTAATTGAGTTTATAAATTAACTTTCATTTTAATGTGTGACAATATATCCGTGTTATAAATTAATGGTTATAAATTATATGCCAGTTTTACTGTTTCGCGTGGAAATATTTCTGTGTTATATTGTATTTCTTATCCATTTTTAGTAGATTGCGATTTTTAAAAAAACCTTTTTGAGTGTATACATCTTAAATATTCGAGCTGTTTAATTGAGATTTGTTAGTTTATAACGGTATAAGCTTATTTCCGTTCTTTATTGGTTAGGAAAATAATCAGAAAAATTATTTTTGTAAATGTATAATATAAATTAGCCAAGTTTTTCACATTTTTGCAAATTATTCTGTTTGTTTTTAAGGTTACAAACACAAAAAATATAGATTAATCTAGAAAATAATTTTGAATTTTTTTGTAAAACCAGAAATATTTGCAAAATTCTTTAGAAATAGTGTGCTGAATCAATTTACAATAAAACTAACAAGAAAAATAGGTGGTGTGTTTGCATAATTTGCAGATTATTATAGAATTTAATTGTTTCTTTTTAATTGAAAATGATTTTACAGTTTTTTAAACTTGTTTGACAATGCAAGAATGAATTCTTATATTTCTAATTGAAATAAATGTCTAAAAAATTAAGTAAAAAATAAAAACTAAGTGTTATATAACAAATAAGTATCGAAAGAATGAATAGAAAATGGTTCTTTTTCAGAAAATAGCTTAAACTATATTAGAACTATTTACCGTGATTATATAACAGCTACATAGTTTAAGCTAATTGCTTTATTGGAGGAATAATAAAATTCTTAAATATGTGAGATAACTATAAACAATATAATTATTTTATTTTTTTGTCTTCATATGACTTTTTAAATTAAACTTTATTTTTTAGTTGAACTGTAGGCAATGAACGTGTTAAAAAACTGTTTAAAAAATATATAGAACAAGCATATTTTATTTTTTGCATTTCCCTTTTATTTGAAGTTTTGGTTACTATTTGTACATTTCTATTTTTGATAAAAGAAAAAATCTAAATACTCGTCATAAATGTTTTTATACAGAAAATTTATGCCCTTGAAAATAATATAACAATAATCTTTTATGTGGAGTTACTAAGATATTGAAATGTATTTTGAAGTGTTTATAAGTAAAACACTAATTTATTTTGGCAATAAAATAATTTTACTAATAAGTACTAACTTCTAAAATTATGATATATGATATATATTCGAATAGATAAATATTATTTAAATCAAATTTAATGAATAAATTACATAATAATTTAGCTAAATTTTAAAATTTAGAAATTGAAGAAACATTTTTATATTTCTTAAATTGTTAAACCACATAATAAGCTATTGTTTAATCATAAAATATTAAATTGATTCTAAAAATAATTTTTTTTTTATTTAACAGATTTATCTAGGATAGTTTATTATGTTCTTGCTAATTTAATTTAAATGTTTTTATTTTAATTTTATTATTTTCGGAATATTTCTTTTTTACTTTTTGATTAATAAATCGAAAAGTCAGAAAGAAATTATTATTTCTAGTTTTTTATTATTAAGTCTTCAAATATAAAATTTTTCTTTTAGATGACAGGTTATTTATTAGATTAGTTCCTGAAAGTTCAGTAGTTCATATACATCATCTAGCAGCTGTTTTTTCTATCTTTTGTACTAGATTAAAAAATCTCACATCTGATAGATTTTGAAATGATTTTTGATTTTATGATGATCTAATGTCAAAATTACAAATTTTGTGCTACAATGATAGTCTGAAATTGAAAGGTATGATTAGACTTCTATACTTTCAATATTAAAAAGAATTTTCAATGAAGTTTAAAACCAACTTAATTTATTATTAAAAAATAACCAATGAAACTTATTGAGAATTGCAAATATACATCAAACAAACCTGATAACATAAGCAAATATACCAACAACTGCCGTAAATGATCAGTTAGCCAAAATTTAACCCGATCGTTTACGGCAGTTGTTGGTATACTATTGAGAATTGTAAATAAACTTACAATTTTAAATGATTGATTGATTATTTTATTATATTATATTAGCAAATTCATTAACCACTGTTACATCCGTATGTTCAGTTTAACTCATTAGGCAAGTATTGGATCAGTTTCCAAAAAAGTTGACAATTCAAATCCATCATATGGTAAATGTTTTTGTATTTTTAATACTTACTGTTATTTTTATTATGTATTCTTAATGTGAAATATTCGAACTTGAGATATATTCAATTATATTAGAAATGACAGTTTTAAATAATTTCTCATATTTGTAAACAAATATTAAAACATTTTGAAGTTTTAATATATACAGTATTTACATAAATGCAAAACAAATTATCAAAATAATTTTTAAATTTAAATAAAGATAATTAAGTAACCTTCTCATAAAAAATTATGCTAATAATTAATAGAATTTTTTAGAGTTATTAATAAGTTTCATCTCAAAAATGACTAGCAATTAACATCATAAATTTCAATATATTTAACTCAAAAATTATTTAGCTGAGATAAGTTAATATTGTTGGCACAGTTTCTCATCTTTGTGAATTTAAAATTATTGTGTTTAAATTATTTAAATGATAACATATGGGCAAGATGAACACCGATTATCTTTTTAACTTTATATATTAATATAAAAATTAGGAATTCAGATATTTTCAAATGATTTTTTGCATATGAAGACAAACTCTGAGTATTACAAAAAAAAAATTTTCCTCTTAACTTACAAGCATGGCTGTGTGAACCATTTTCGTCACTGATATGGAAATTCTTCAGTGAACATAATAGAAGTTAAGTTTTAACTTGATTTCTACTATGTTCACGTGCATTTTGACTTGATTTCTACTATATTTTGACATGTTACATCTGACAACAGATATTAAATAAAATTTTTACATTTGGCATCAGGATGAACTATTTTGAGTAATGTAGTATTTTCATAAGTTTAAAAGAAAAAGTAAAGAATTTTAAAATAAAATCACAAATATTTATAAACATCATATATAAAATTTTGATGGTATGTTGTTGTCAGTAAAGCTGAAATAATTTTTCACTAATTTATTAGTGACAATGTAATTATAGTTCATAAAGAATTCAAAAGAAAATTAATCCATTATGGCATTATCATATGCTATTTATGAACAATAATATGATCACAGAAGTAAAAAATTATGTAAGCTTAAAATATTGATTTATTTGAAAGAAGTTTATTTCAATATTTTTTTTTATGGAAAAATAAATAAATCAAAATAGAATCCATGAACTAAATGCAAATTATATTATCAAAATCCTTTGTTAACAACCTATCCATTGTTATGTTTATATAAGATTATGCGCGCACACAATTTCATTTACCAATAAAATTTATTAATGTAATTTTCTAATTTATTTTTTAGTATTACATGAAGACATTCCATATATTGTAACAATATGAGCGGTCTCTTAACAAAATTAATTTCAAAGAAGACTTCAAAGAAGGAAGTTTCACTTCCTCCAGCTGAAATTGGGAAACCTTTTTCAGTAAAACATAATATTCATGTTGGTTGTAATCCATCCACTGGAGAAATAGAAGGTCTTCCTGATCCTTGGCTTAGATTATTACAACAAGCTAACATTAGGTAAGTAAAATCTATTAAACAAATGCATAAACTGAAAACTAATTGGTGATGATGATAATAATAATTAACTCTCATCTTGGGGTGTATGTATCCAGAAAATACATGGCCAATTTCTCAAAAATAAATAACAGTTCAACTGGGGGCTTTGTATTAGTTCTCAACTGATATGTTCTGAAGCGATTCCTACAGTGGTTTTCAAGTTTATGACCCTTTTCTCAGAGAAATTTTATGAAAAACAGTACCTTACTACCACCTGCAGTAAATTCTCTTGCAGCGTGAGTGCACTTTACTCTCAATTGTTGCACATAACAATTGTAATTTAATAAAATAACAATGTAGAATATTTAAACTTTACTACAATGCTACACTTTGTTTTTTTTTCCTGGTTTCAATGACCAGACCAATATCAATTCATTTCAAATTGGTGGTCCATGCATTATTTTTTTGAGCAGTTCATTTCCCATATAGAAAACATTCCTGTGTAAACAATCGGCAACAAATTTTCATATTTTCTAATATTTCAAGCAATGTCTATTTTTGAAATTATGTAACTGATTTTTGAAATGTGCACAACTATCTTCCAAAAAAATTAAAAGTAAAATTATAAATTCATTATTGGCAACATCAGTTGTTAAATATAGAAAACATTCCTCTGAGTGCAAGAAATCAATTTGTTAGTCATTTGACCCACTACTGACAGAGAAGGAAATTTTTGAAAACGAAGTAAGAAAATGATTAGCATTTTGCCGACCTTTACAGTTGGGGACTGGCCCAGTCTATTACATGATACAATCCTGTAAAATTTAACATAAATCTGATGTCAATAAGTGAAAGTTGAAATAATTTATAGTGAGTTGAAAATTGATAAGTTTTTAGTTTTTTGCATTTATAGATCAAATTACAATACATGTACTGTACATAAAAATTTTATTTTTTTTAACCCACAAGTGTTTTATACTGTTAGTAGAGAAAATGAGAAACCAACGATATAATTGTAGTCAAGCATATACATCTGTAAAAATATAAAAATTGCATTCATTTGCATTATGTATCCTGTGGATACACATGCTTCAAGTGAGCTCTTAATACTCTATATGCCAAGATGAGGGTTAATTAATATTGGTATTTAATATTCATTCATTTACTAATATTGAAAATTAGACTTACCATAATATTTTTTTCTCAAATCGGGACAATTTTGAGAAAATACAACAGAAAATTAAGCTTACTAGGATAGGTACCTATTATTGAAAAGACCAAATAAAGTAGTTGTTAACAAAATCAACAAGTTAAAAGCAATTTTTAATAACTGAACTAAACATATCTTATTATTAAGAAGTTATTAATATTTATCACTAGTGTGAACTTTCTTAAAAATTCTTTGCCACTTAAATTGGTACATTTAAAATATGACGGGGATACTATAGATTACTATCTATGGAATTTCAGGACTTTGATTATATATCTGAACTGAGGGGACCGAGACGAGTTCAATGATACCCTACTTTTGGACTGGAGACGAAAAATAAGAAAGTTATCATAGTTTTTAAGTTATCGTACTTTTTTAATGCTTTCATACAGATGGCACCATAGTTGCTAGTGCTGCCATCTCGCGGTAAAGTCTGCAAACAAATTTTAAAAAAACACGCTGAAGGGCAAGAAATTGCACAAACAGTCGAACGCCATTTCCTTTTTTTCTTTTGTTCAAGCATCACGACTCCCAATTGCGATAGTGCAGTTGGCTAGTACTACAAGCCAACTGCGAGCGATAGCGAGACTGAGGGGCAATAGCCCCCGAGATCGACTAGCAAGGATGTGTGAAAAGGACTTAACTCGAACTGTAGACAATCAGTGTGCTCATGGATCAACATCTGCCACTGTTGAAGGTATATATGGCTGACTTGCCAGACTGCCTGTTAAACACACGATAGGCTTAGCGGAGAGAGCAACGTGACTCCCGATCATTGCGCAATCACCAAAAAAAGTATGATAACTTTCTTATTTTTTGCCTCTGGCCCAAAAGTAAGGTATGGTTGAACTTGTCTTGGTCTCCTCAGTTCAGATAGATACTCAAAGTCCCGAAATTCCATAGATAGTAATCTATAGTACACCCAATATGACAATACATTTGAGGAAGTTCCTATTGCTTGCCTTATGTTTGCACATTTCAAGTGATTTTTAATGTTTGAATGCCCACCATGAGTTACTGAAAATTCTGAAAAGCACAGTTCATATTTCACTTGGTCAATACGATCACAGACTTTTTCAATCATCAGTAAACACATGGTTTCTTTTTGGCATTTTAGAGATTAAATGAATTTAATGTACAGTACAAAATAATCGCAAATGCCGACCATAATTTGAACTCGACTAAGATATGACATGCATAGCAATGACGTGGTAGTGTAAGTTTCAATGTTGCCAACTCTAATTGAAACAAAATATCTAAAAAAATGAAATAAAACTATCTGGATCTCATAGGCTACATACTATTATAAATTCTGTGAAAAAATATCTGAATGACAAAATAAAACATTTAAATTCATTAGGCCATATGCCACAAATTTTGGGGGAAACATCTAGACAACATTAAAAGTAATTAGATCTAGATATGAAATATTTAGATTGGCAACAGTGAGCATAATAGAGGGGTAATTGCCAAATTGCCATTTTACCTGAGGCTGCACTATTTTTACTTCTTGTATATTCAACACTTAAAATTTTACCAAATAACTGAGACAAAATGACAAACTGGCCAGGACGCTGGGACAACATTGTGAAACTGGGACAATCCCGGTCAAAACAGGACATCTGATAAGCCTATTAAAAATAGCTTTTTTCTAAAATTGCAGTGGTAATTTTAATATTTTTTCAGATATCATTACCTAACTAATATCTAACTAAAAAGGTTAATAATGGAAATAATACATTTACTTAAAGAAAAGAGCATGAGATGTTCCTTTTTTGTGTATTTTGTATTTATTAAGTATTATTATTATTATTTTTATTATTTAATATGTTATGTATATTCATAATATATTAAACATTTTCTTTCTACATTGTGTAAAGCAAATGTAGAAAGTAATGTACGAAGAGAAATGTAGAAAGAATGTAAAAAACAGAAAATAAAATTTCAGTTTTGTTTTTGTATTTGACAAAGGAATATAGATAATGTAAATAGATACTTAGAGACAATTGTTGCAATTTATGGGTAAAAACCAAATAGTGCGTTGATATAAATATACTTTGTATATAAAATGTTTATGATGATACAAAAATGTATTAGTATTACAAACACTGACCAGTTTATAAATTGTTTACAGAAATATATTTAAAATGAATAAACTTTGGAAAGTATTTTTGAATATGTAGATCCTGTAAATTCTAACTGGAAAAGATTCTGCCAAAATTTTTTTGAACAGTCTGATCATATGATTAAAATGAACCTTAATATTTGACTGGCTAGATTTTAACAAATTTTTCAGAATGAAAAAGTAGTTTTTACTTTAATTTTAATGAAATTTTCAGAAGATTACAGAAGTGTTGATCATCCAAAAAATCAATTAACCAAAATCAACTTCAGAGAGTACAATTGCAAATTTGTAATTGCAATTGTACTCTCTGAAATTGCAAAGTATTTATGTAATAATCATTGGCCATCTTCTGTAGGCCCATTATTGAGTATATCATTATTAACACTACTATTATATTTTATTTATTACAATATAAATAGAAAAAAATGTTAAGTTACAGGCTTCTAATGCATTAAATTTTTATGCCTTTTATTATTATTAAACTCTTTTATCATTAACCTCTTTTATTATTATACTAGAATTGAAATTTATAGTTTGTTTAAGGTATTTATCTTTTCTTTCTCCAAAGCTTGCTATGCATATACTAGTATACCCGAAGGTATGGATGATGATGTATTATCCATACATTAAATTATACTGGATAGATGGCATCTGTTCAAGTATATTGGTACTGTACATGTTAGCTGGCTTAACAAGTGTGATCAGTTATCCAATTATTTCAGATAATTAACACTACTGTATTGTTACATTTTGTATTTCTATTTAAAGTTAAGCATCCTTTTATTGTATATAGAGGTGTGCAAAAAGTTGCATCAATTGCTGTGTAGGGTGTTAGTTACTGCTTTCAGTACCTAAGTTGTATAAATCCAACATAAGCTGTTGTAAATAATACAAAAACCAAAATTTTGATACTTTTTATCCATAAACAGAATATATTTAATGAATTTATATCAGATCCTTTATTTACTCACATTTTTATGCATAAAATTTAATATTTCTGTAACTTTTCACTGGTGAGTCAGTTTGTGACTAACTGAAATTTGATGTTAGAACTATTAGCATGCAGTGTCTGATGTGTGAGAGTATAGGATTGAGAATGCAAAAATTTTAAGACATAGTAGTCAACAATCTAACTAAAGTTTGGCTGCTCTCCATTGGTAAAAGTTAAGGTGTGTGCAACCTGAACAAGTATAGGCTTACCAAATTGACTCTGCAAAGTCATAACCTCATTGACAGATAGGCAGGCTTGAACAGCTTGAGTCTTATCAGGGCTACCAGATGGACATATAGATGCCTATATTTTTAAATTCTCAGTGAAAAATGACAAGCTTAAGCATCTACGAATTTTTTTATGCCCAGAGCAATTGTAAGTGAATTATAGGCAAATGTTCACTTTTTGAAAAAAAATAGCTAAAATTACAAAAATTAACACACAAATAAGAAAATTTAGTGTAAAATGAGCATGAAAGAAAATATTTATGGGCATAGGCCAATGAAAAAATCTAGCCACCCTGAGTCTTATAAGTATGTACCAGTGCTGTATTTACATACAAATAGTTTTTTGAAACTAACTTATGTGACTAATGGATTACTTAAGTTAACTCACATTTACAAACTTAATGAGTCACTGTGACTCAAAATTTTTAGGTTAGCACATGTTCTATATACAGTCGAGTCTGCATAAGTCGACACCCGGATAACTCAACACCATCGGTTAAGTAGTCAGTTTTCTGTGGTCCCGGCCAACTTACATAGGCATTAATGTTAAAAAAAACTCTGATTTACTCGACACCGTTTAACTCATCATCACTGGATAAGTCGACATACTTTTGCTGTCTCACATTCCAATAAGTGAAAAATGAAATGAATTCACTCTGCACGTATGGTGCAAACTCATTTTTTTCAGGAGGGGAGGCAATTTATTTATTAATATATAATTAATATATTTAATAATATAATAATATATTAATATTATTAATATATATATACATATTCATAAAAATGCCTTAACAATTTATGTATTTTTATGTATAAAATAATAACAGATAAACAAAAAGAAAATGTACAATCTACATCAATGTCACACCAGAATCCAATTATGCATTTTTTCATGCTAGAGGCATTAAGAATCTTTAGACGTTACTTGCCAACAATTGACAATTGCGAAGATGTTTTAAAGGCGTTCGTGATCATTGAAAAAGAAAATCGAGACAGTTAAATGCTCAAAACAAACAACACTAAACAAATTTTTCAGTTTTTCATCTACAGAGTAATTGTAAATGGAGGACACAATGTATTGTAAGCCTATACTACTGTATAATGCACTACTGTATTTTCCTAATTGTAGTTTTGTGGTTTTTTTTTCAACTTTGCTTTAGTCGTCATATCGGATAACTTGACACATTTTCACTTCCCCTTGGGGTGTCGACTTATGCGGAGTTGACTGTATATTAATTGAAATAGGGTTTCAGTTTTCCAACTTAGTTTAAGTAAACAGCTGGGGCTAAAAATACAGTTCAAATATCAAATTAAAGCTTTTATACTGTAAATGATGCTACTGAAGAAAGATTTGAGAAAGGTACAATGATTCAGGTGTGGTGAAATGGAGAGATACAATGTTAACTCTATGGGAAGGCAAGCAACAAACACATCGAGCACTAATGTTGCCACCAGCCAGTTTTCACCTGGACAAGCCAGTTTTTAAATTCATGGTCTGGATTGATTATTAATTTGTCTGGTTTTTGTAGAAATTGTGAAATTATGATGCAAATATTTTTATAAATTTATTTTTTTCAAGTATTTTATTTTAATGGTTAAATACTATAACTTCACACCCCCATCCAAACTTATCCTCATCTTATCCTTTATAGAAAATGTACTGGTTTAAAACTGGCATGCACATTATTCAGTTCTAGGCTGTAAAATGACATTGCACATGCCTCGTACAGTTTCAAATTCAAACCAGTCAGGGACTTCCATTGGAACAAACCTATTGTCCAAGTCAGCAATTTTGAAAACATGGCAACACTATCAGGCACTCTTATGTTGTCCAGCAATTTAGATTTTCTTAACTGTTTGAATAACTTGTTCATCATTAGCAAAAAAAGCAAAAATTCATAGTAATTACACATTAATTAAAAGACAGTTTGCATTATTTTTTCTATAAATTAGTTTGTCAATATTGACCACAGCACCATCTATTAACTTTTAGTGCCTATCTCTATTTTTATTTTACTGTTACTTTCTGATGAGACCAAAACATAATTCTAACCATTCAATTCATTACTTAATGCTAATTGATGGCTTTCTCGACAAATCTATCAACTAAAAGAAGAATAAACTGGAATACACAACTGTTAGTAGGTTAAGAGTTTTATAACAGCCAATGAAATTGCTGTGAGGTGGGCTGACACTATCCTCATTGTTAATCCAAAATTCTGTCAGTTGAAGTTGGTTGGCCTTAGGAATGCTAAATTGCCATCTTGGGACTTGTATGCTGCAAAATTGAAAGAAGTCATTGTGAAAGAGGACTGGTAGGAGGAGTTCCATAGTACCAGAGAACAGGTAGACATGAATCACCTGCTGCAAACAGTGATTTGTTGGCCCTAATATATAGTGAGGCCATTCCTGGTTTTGATACTTCTATACCACCAAAAGGATGATGCAATCACTTGTTGCAGGAGGCATAAAACACAATTTTACTGATAGTTGTAACAAGTTCAAGTTATTGCACAATTGTATCAAACTTTCAGAAAATGTTAGTGATACAATATTTTTGTTAACCTCTGTAGTATATGTTAGTCTAATATTTGATTAGTTGTCTAATCATAGTGTCAGAAAATGAATTTGTATTTGTCGTTGCACATATGTCTTGTCACACCACTACCTAAATACCACTTTTTCGATCTGTTTGTGAATTCTACAATGCATGCGATTGTAGTAAGGACACCGCTAGTAACTTTTACCTCCATGCATTTTGTTTTCGATTTACAATTTCTACTGGTATGTCCATTTTTACTGCAGCTGTAGCGTCTTCCATTAAATATTTGGCCACTGAATCTTGTATTATTTTCCCTCAAGTTCGTTTGTGTCTGCTTTACACGGTCAGACTTTCCCTTTGAATTTTGCGATCATTAAGTCCATCCTCAAATAATAAATCACAATTTCCCCTTTTTCGACTAATTCTCGAGTGATGCGATAGCTTACGTCAATATGTTTACTATGCTTGTGAAAAACCACATTTTTCAATAACTGTATAGTGCTTTGGTTATCACAGTAAACACAAGTGGGGTTTTTTTATACATCTTTTAAAACCCATATGTACTAACAGTCTTTTTATGGAAGTTATTTCTTGTGAAGCTTCAGCTAGAGCTGAATACTCTGCTTCCATGGTCGACATTGCAACAGATGTCTGCTTTTTTGACTTCCAACTAATCAGACCTCCAGCTAATATCGGAATGTTACCTGTACACAACTTTCTGTTGTCTACATCTCCAGCCCAATTCAAATCTGTGTAGGTTTTAAGCTCTTTGTTGTTCTTGTCGTATATTATTCCATACATAGAAGTACCTTTGAGATATCTCAAAACACGCTTCGCAATCATCCAATGTGTTTTACGGGGATCAGCACAAAAACAACTTAATGTGCTCGCAGCAAAAGCAATGTCTGGATGTGTCGCGTTTGCCAGGTAGATAAGACTTTCAATGAGCTCTCATAAGGCCGATTTCTCATGTCTTGTCTCTCATTTTCTGAGATTGGACCCATTTCCTTTGAAATTTTCATATTTGACTCTAGCAACAGTTTTTTGCATCCACTAAGTTGAATCTCTTCACCAGTTCATTAATATATTTTGTTTGCATCAGACGAATGCTGCCTGTTGGTCCTTCTCTCTTTATTTCAATGCCTACCTAGAATGTTACTTATATGGCCTATGTCTACTATTTTGAATGCTGACTTTAGTTTTGATTTAATGGTCTCAAGATTTTCAATCTTCTTCGATGCCAATGTTAAATCGTCTACATAAACGATAAGTATCACTCAATCTTCTTCCTTCCCAAATACATAAATGCATGGATCAGCTGCTGTGCTCCCGCCTCCAATACTTGTGATAAAGCCATCTAACTTCTTGTAGCTCAGAGACGTAGCAGACTCTTCCAGACTGTTTTAATCCATATAAAGGTGCAAAATACTTTGCAACGTTTATTGATGACTGTACACACTATATGGAAACTCTAATGCTTTGTACAACGTTGCCTTTCTAACGGGACCTCATGACTGGAATATTGCCTTAAATCCATCCCATGCTCTTTAGACATTTTGGCATTTTTCATGTGGTTCAACTGCCCAAGACTAAGGCTTAGATTTATTAGCACCAACACCTTTACATCTTGCTTGATCCATTCCTCTGGGCTTCTTTCTGGTTTAATTTCAGTGCCGTCAATGTATTTCCACAGGACACTATATACAAGAACACTTCTCATCTGTATTTTCCAAAGTTCGTAACTGTCCTTGTTCAACTTCTCAATATTTGAGAATCCACTAGGACCCGCCATACCATATTAGCTAATAAATTCATTTACTTACTTCTTATACTAGATATTCTTTCCTTGTAAGCAAACCTGTCAGAAAATGAAGCAAATAAACGAATCTAACGATGCACAGAAATATAGTTATATGTAACACAGATAAAAGCTGGATGAGGGGATACACTGTGCCACACAGAGATGTAACAGACCAAACAAGACGGTGACCTATGACCAAAAAAATGTGAAGTTCACCAACGTAGCACACAGGGATTAGATTTTTACTTTCTTTCACACATAGGATCTAAAATTCAATTTTCAAAAATCTCTTTATACATTTTTATAATAATTATAATAATAATATTCTCAAAGAAAGTAATAATTACAGTAGAGTGTCGTTATCCGAAAGCCGGTCAACCAAAAGCTTTCCAGTTAGACTGTGTCGTGCTGAATCAAACGTTTTTGATAGTAGATTAACTAAAGTATAATTCTTTTGTTTTTATATTTTTCAATATATTCATTTTGTTTGTACAAAATAAAGAAATAATTTTTAACGATACAATAGCCTCAATTATTATTATAAAAATTTTCGTTAGGTTTAAAATCGACGAAAATTCAACACAAAGCAACATGCAACAGAGAAAAATTTCAACATCAGATAGGTTAATATATTTTATCGTACATAATCAGTTATCCGAACAACCCCAGTCCCCAATTGATTCAGATAAACGATGCTCTACTGTATTTTTATTTAATTAATGCTACTGAAATTTTTTATATTTTAATGAAAAAATTTAAAGATGATTTTATTTTTTAGTATTTGTGTTTTGTATTTATATTGAATTGTAATGAACCATGAAATAATTTGATTCAAAACTTCTAATTATTTTAAGAAATTTCAGTTATCCTTATATATGTATTTTTGTTTTAGTAGAAAAGAGTATCATCAGTTTTATTTTATTATTAAATTTTTAAAAATATATTTATATTTTACTTTTAATTTTTTTATTATATTCAGGAGCTAAAATTCATGTTTCCAAATGAAAGTGTGACTTCTCTGTCTTTCCCTGAAGTTGGTAACAGGGTTTAGGGATAACTTGTGAAAACATCTGTCCCATTTTTGTTGTCAATATTATGGCATATTCACAGTCAAAAACAGCTTGCTTATATATTTGGTGAAACTAGTAGCTATTACTCACTTAGATGAAAGGCTCAAAGAAAGTTTGATTAACAAACAAAACAATAGAACTTGCCTTTTTATTAACAATAGTGTAATGTTTCAAAAGTATAAATTTATTTAATTTATGCAATCAAAATTACAGGGTCTGTACAGACCTGGAAAGTCAAGGAATTCAAATACCATGGAATCCATCTGTCCCTCTTGCTCCTTTTTGATCCAAACATGTCTTTAAATTTAGTTCAGTACAGGGGGGTGTACAAAAACTAGAGTGACCAAACATAAGTGTGACAAATCTTGCCATTTATCTTGTAAACTATAAATGATAATCTAATGATTTAAATTAAATTTTGTTGGATAGAAGGTTTATGTCTGTATTTAAAATGCTTGATAATGGGGGAGCACAGCTGTGTGGAGGAGGGTAGCAGTTGTATGTGAACACTGAAAATGTCTGTGTAGCATGGTGTTTGGGCAGTGAAACTTTGGATTGTGAGGAGATAGGACATTGAAATTGGTGTTGATTTGGTACAGAATGACAGGATCTACAATATTATTTAGCAATAATAACTAATAAAACAGAATTTGTAAAGTTGTAAGTTGATAACTGTGCAAGCTGAAGAAAATTTTCATAAGGTTGAAAAAACTGCAAAAGAAATACAAACAGAAATGTAGTAAATGTATGTCATTGGAAAGAAAAATTTTAAAGGAATCAGAAAAGCCCAAAATGACTAATGTCTAATGATGCAGATTGTATAGTGTGTGTAAGAAAACCGAGCAAGACAACTCCAGTGCAAATATTTTGAGTGCTCCACTAACTGAACCAATAGATATTGACTTGTGATAAACACCAAGACTTTATTCCTTTACATCTTATCCTTTCTCTAATAACACAAAGACAGATTTATGCCTTAAATGATTGCAATTGTGTCCTGTACACAACCTTTCCAATTTTTTTGACCTATATGACATTTGGTTAACTCATTGCAGTCAGTTGATGGGGGGAGACAAGGAACTGTCAGTCGGCCTAATCATATTGTGTATGGGACATTTTGGACTGTGTGGCAGACCTCACGCAATTCACGTATTTTTATTCATTGTTGACTCCACAGTATGTGGAGATAACAATTCTGCTAATTTTGATGGATTGATGATGTATGATATGTCTCTATCTCCATCTTCAGATGGTTTGTGAAATTTTGCAAGTATACCAAAATATTGCCAGAGTTAAAATCGGGTTTTCAAAAATACCACGACAATGATCTGCTTTTCTGCCAAAACTCTGCAGTTCCCATTAAGTTTCAGGGAAGGGATGGGAAGAAATGTAATATGCTCAACCAAAAATAGCATGCAATAAGCAATTTCCCCCTCTCACAGAGTGCACAATTTCTTCTGTTTAAGTTATTTTGAATTTACCATCTCCACCAAGGACTTACATTTTTGTCAATAATTTAGTGTATTCTGTATTTTATTGGTTTGTTTTAATTTTATGAATATTTGATAAACCAACCACTTGTCTTTATACATTATACTTTTATACATTTAAAAAAGACTGTGTGTGTTCTATTCTAATTTTAGGTTTAAAAATTGCATTTGATTTTATTGCCTGATGATGACGATTGTAAGTCATCAAAAGTACTTGCAGTTTTTATTAAAAACATGTGATTTTAATGCACTTTTAGTGTGGTTTCTCTTCAGTAACATTCCCACCATAAATGGTATATTATTTTTGTCAATTACTAACACAGCATTTTTAAAGTTGCAAAATGTTTTAAAATTTAAATAGACTGATTGATATTATACTAGGGGTTGAGATTCTAGTGTAATAATAAAGCAATACAATTTTTAAATGTTAATGTTTTTGGTCTACTTTATACTGATCATAGTCAGAAATGATTGAGTTGCAAGTTACTGTAATTAATGATGTAATAGATTGAACTGGTGTGGGGGAGTCTTCCTTGTAATTTCTCCAAGGAGGGATTTATTGGAAATGGAAGGATTCCCATAATTATCCCTAAAATTTAGCTCCTGATATTCTTATACTTTTATATTATTTAATATTAAATAATAAAATTATAATTAACATGAAAATAATTGACTGTCATTTAATTAATAAAATTATTTAGCAAATCAGAGCAAACTCAAAATCCAACAGCTGTACTTCAAGCTTTAAAATATTATGCACATTCCATTAAAAAAAAACCAGAAGCAAAATATCTTGGTACTACAGAAACTGTTGAACAAGAATCTGAAGAAATTGAAAATGTTATTTCAGGTATGAAGATAGAATGTTTTCTAATGAAATATATATTATAATTTGATGATTATAACAATAATCATTGTTATAGTAAATTTTCTTCATTAAGATTTATTATAATTTTAATACTTTGAACCATAAATTGATTATTATATATTATAATTTAAAGTATCAATATTTGGATTAACTTTATTTGATTGAAATTTTTATATTGGCTTGAGTGTTAACTTTAATTATATTTCAAAAATAATATTTTGATCAACTTTTTAAACCTGTGGATAAGTAAAGCTAACCTGGTTATTGAGGCAATTTAAATATGTAATTGCACAAGCTATTGTATGATAGCCAGCCTTCAATTAGAATGTTGTCTTATGTTGAAGTAATTTTAAATCTTTCAAGTTACAAGCTTGATTAGTTTTGTTCAGTTTGGATCTTTCAGAATACAGGCACACCTTGCAGAATGATTTCTGATTATGTTTTTCCTAATAGAACAGCTTTCTATATTTAATACCCAAAATCTGTATGATGTATGGCTCTCTTAGTACTTTTTTAGCTGCATTTTATTTAGGAAATAATTATATAGTCAGTTAATATATTCTTTAATTTTCAAGAGTCAGAAACATTTTTAAAATGTGCTACAATTTATTCTGTTTTTTGTTGTGTGTTCTCTTTCTGTGCCTTAAAATATGTTCATGTATAACTTGTACATATTATGGATACAAAGTAATTATTTGATAACAATATTAATTGTTTAGTGACCAGAAAGTGATGTTTTAAGCATTTTGCATTCTAATATGATAGTTTGTTATTTATATTGAGTATATTTATATTTATCATATTATGGTTAGGTTTTAAAAAATTGGTTGATATTTCACATTAAAATCTTTCTGATATAAAATAATAAAAAATAAATTCTGGTTAATGTTTTCTGGCAGAAAATCTGATTTAGAGAAATTTATTACTGGTATTAAGCTGGAGAATGCCTATATTTCTGTAATTGAGAATCCATTTTTCATTTATTTTTGCATTTATAAATTTCAAAATTATCACAATTTAGTGTGCAAAATAATTATAAATTTCATTTAATAATGCTTTTATTATGGACTTTTTCCATATCTACCAATTAAACATGACTAAAATAGTAATTATATATTTCTAATTTTGGATGGATTCATCATAATTTACATGAAATGAATTTTTAATTATGTATTATTTTAAATTGACATTTAGTTTCTTTTCATTTTTTATCTTAACACTGATAAGCAAAAGAATTACTAAGTAAGAAAAGCATATAAACGAGAAATAAATTAATAATAATAAAAAAATGACATTAAAATTTGCAATAGTTAATTAAATGATGGCAAAATTATCATATTATACTAAGATTTTTACTTTATAATGATAACCAAGATTATGTAGTTACATCTGGATTTCAAATTGTATTTCATTAGCTATTAAGTTAATAGTCGATGCAATTCTGGATTGAAAGATAATATAAAGAATAAAAAAATGAAAGATTTTTATAATTTAAAAGTTTTTTAATTAGTTCAATTAATAATTTATTCTTCAAAATTGCAAATAATTTCTTTCAGCAGAAACTATTGAAAAAGATGATGAAAATAAAACTCAAGAATCCCCATTAGAAAAAAAAGAGAATAAAAATTTAATTCCTAAAGAAGAACTAATTGAAAAGAATGATGATAAACTTGAAATAGTAAGTTATTTTATATTCCCCCTCTATATTACATGTGAAAAATTTCTATAAAATGTTTTGCATTTATTTAATTTTAAAATATTTAATTAATTAATTTTATATATTAGAATTTTTATTTTTTATTAAAATATTATAACAAAATAGAATATATAAATTTAAATTTACTCTTATTATTATTAAATGCTTTGTTAATATAAAAGTTATTAAAATTCTCAGACCCTAATTAACATTTTAAATAGCTCTATCAGCTATTTAACATGTTAATTTTAAAGTTCTTGTAACTTTCCATTTCTCTATCTCTCTTCTATTATTTAATTAAATTCTTTATTTATATTCTAAAGGATATATTCTAGTACAGTAGAGCATCGATTATCCGACTCAATTGGGGACTGGGGTTGGTCGGATAACCGAAAAGTATGAAAAAATACATTATTAGTATAGTGTATTAGGCCTGGTTTAAATACTAGCCTCCCTTTCATGGTTGAGCCAGTGCTGCCAGCTAAAACATGCAAAAATTTAACAAAAATAATATTAAAGTAGTCAAGACATAACCAAATATTGTAGTGCCACATCACTAACGGACATTTGAATTTGCCGACTAGAACGCGGTCGGTTAACCGATAAGTCGGTTAATCGGGGGTCGGATAATCGATACTCTACTGTATTTCCTTTTAAATAAGAACAATAAATTTAGCATGTTATTCCTACTTATCTTTGTCATTATTGCAGAGTGTTTATTACATCTATCATTTCTTAAATTGTCTTTGTTGTTGTTTGTTAATATTCATCTTTCCATAACAGATCTAAATAAACATTTTTTCTGTTTCATTTTCTTAATTGTGATGATAGGAGTAAAATTATATTATGTTGCATCTTTCATACATCTTTATTAAATTTCTACTGAAGACAAACAACTTTGATTAAAATGTCTCTAAATATCATTAATATTAGATAAAACAGAATGTGTATATGTATACATTTATAAAGCAGCAATGTTTTAAGTCTTTTCACATTATTAATTGTGTGTAACATACAGTAGAATCTTGTTTTAACAGATCACTCAGGCTGCCAAAAATCATCCGTTGTTCCAAAAATCTGTTACATTGCAAACAACAGATTTCCTGCACTCCCAGGAAAATATTCGTTATTTAACCCCTAATATAAGAAATACTTGAAATTATTCAGTCTCTTGAGATCTCTGTTCTACAGAAATATGTATGTTAGAAAATAGTATATTATGCCGTACGTGTGTACGACAAAGGAATGGAAACTGTATATACTGTAAGCACAAAAAGAAGCAAATTACATATGCCTGTTAGCATTTCACTTGACTTTGATTTATTAAAAAAACTTGTCCATTTTGGCTGTTTTGATACTGCTTTTCTGTCTATTAAATACAACTGCTTGATATTAACAATGCCATGTGTGATGGCCGGATGGCCGGATGGCCGAGCGGTAAAGGTGGCAGCCTACCGCTCTGGGGGACCCGGAATCGAATCCGAACGGGTCGAATAATCCCCAGGAATTTTTTGGGGGTGGTCCGTTCGGATATGTCGGGCCCCGTCCCTCACCACCCGGTCGCCCCATTGTGGGCCTGGCCGAACCCATAATGGGCCTACTAAAAGAGGCCCTCTTAGTGCCCACAGGGCGGAAAGAGTTAAAAAAAAAAAAAAAAAACAATGCCATGTGTAGCCTGTTTGCTCATGCTGAAATTGTCAGGAATGTCTTTGTGACTTTCCAAGTCACAAAGACATTCCATCCTTGCTAAATTTTGATGCTACACTTTGATCAGTGTCAGAATGTTCATCAGGCTCCTCCTCAATCACATTAGCCTGCTGACATTTTGTACAGTTTGTCAATTGTACTGTACATAATCCCAGATATAACAAGTATGTCATCAAACTTTACAAATTCCCAAATATTAACCAAATGTTGAAAAAAAACAAAATTTACAATAAATAGGGCTGGAGAAAAATCCATTATTTCAAGTTACGTATCATTTAAAAGGAAGTAAAATTACATTGATTTGGTGGGACCTGGGGGGACCTGGGAACAACAGATCTGTTGTTCAGAGATCTGTTAAAATGAGATTCTACTGTATATATGAATTTTAGAATACTAATTTTAATTAATACAGCACTTCTTTTAACGAAAAATAAATTTAACACTGCACGCATTTAATTATTACACAAAAGTTATAAAATTCTTTATTTTCAGAATAATGACATTGAAAAAACATCTGATAAATTAGAAACAGAAACACCCATAAAGGATAATGATGAGAAAACGATATCCCCTGTCATAAGGAGAAAACAGCAAAAAAAAATGTCTGAAGAAGAAGTTATAGCAACATTAAGTAAATGATTTACTTTGTAATCTGAATTAATTATACATAAAATATTAATAAGAAAAGTCTTATCTATTTGTTTTATCAGGAACTATTGTTAATTCAGGTGATCCCCATTCCAAATATGATTTGCTTAAAAATATTGGTTCAGGGTAAGTTTTTATTGAAAATTTTTCATTTTTGATGAAAGATTAATCTTGTGTACATCTTAGTGTACTTTGCATTTTCATTTTTATTACATACGGTCTCTATAATATTATATTAATAGTATTATACAACAAATGTAAATATATTTACTTGATATAATGATTAACTTACAAATGCAATATCATAATTACTGCTACAGGATGCTCACTCAAATCCACATACAAATTTCCTGGCTATTCTCAGTTTTTCCTAAAAAAATAGTTTTTTTTTTTTTTTTTTTTTTTTTTTGTTGTTCATTTTTAATTTTTCACAGGAAGAGCCTTTACAATTTTATAATTCATACTTCCATTACAAAATAAACAATACTAAAATAATTCATTTCAGTTTTAATTAAGAAACTCAATAATTAATTTAGTAAATTTTATATTAGTATTATTAACCAATTTCAATTCAATGGACTTCAAATTTTTAACAAACAAAATTCTATATTTCCTGAGTTTGGCATTTCTTCATTATTTTCTATAATGAAACAGATTTTAAAATTCATTCTTGTTATGAATATTATTATTATTTTTAATTTATATTCAAGGTATTTTCAACTAAAAAGTCAGGTAGTCATTTGCTTTCTTTTTTTTCAATAATAAAATTGCTTTGAATCATCTAAATATCAAATTTTCAGTAACAAAATATTTGAAATAGGAACATTGGGGTGTGTGTGTTTATGGATCTTCTTTATCAGACTTCATTGCAAATTATGTTTGCAAAGAAGTATTCAATATTTCATTGTTTCTGTGTCAATAAATTATAATACAAGCAGATTCTGAGAAATCGTTTAGTGCAGGCTGTGATCTGTATTGCTAACTATAAAAATGTGTGTGGAAAAAATAATTTATGAAAATATTTATTAAGTAATAGGAATTTTGAATATATTTAATATGTGAACAGAGATGAAAGACTTAATTTAAAAATGTTTGTGTGTAATTATCTTTTATATATGTATACATATTATAAAATTTAAATCTATGTTGTGTTTTAGAGCTTCTGGAATGGTTTATACTGCAATTGACAAAGTGACAGGAGAAAAGGTTGCTATTAAAAAAATGGATTTATCTCAACAACCTAAAAAGGAATTGATAATAACAGAGATTTTAGTTATGCGTGAAAATAAGTAAGTAGTTAATTTTTTAGGTTATGAATTTAAAATACAGTTACTTGATTACATTATTTCTTATAATTCACATTAAAAATACGACATTTATTGAAATGTGTTTAAAAAAAATCTGTTGTGTTGGTTGGTTTGAAAAATGAAGTATCTTCATATTTAGATTTTGACTTCATTACAGATTTACAAAAGATTACACATTCCAATTGTTCACCTGATATGGAACCATATTTGTTGAATTTGTGGCCAAATATTCACAAACAATAAGAGCATTGTGAGCAGGTGCATTATCATGGTGCAAAATTCATGAGTTTTCTTGTCACAAATCAGGTCTTTTATAACAAATTGCTTTGCACAAACAATACAAAATGCTCAAATAATAATCTTAGTTGACAGTTTGGCCAGTCAGAGAAATTTATGATGCACAACACTACAACAATGAAAGAAAACAGTCAACATAACCTTGATTTTTGAGCACCCCATTGATGGTGCTCGAAAGGACTCACTTCACACCTTTCAAGTTCCATTCACTTGATTGTTGAGCTGTTTTGGTGTCAAAAGCATAGATCTGTGTTTCATCACCCATAACAATGCATTTTAATAATGATTTGCCTTGAATAAGCCTTTCCTTGGCCACTCAAACACGATGATGCTTTTGGAAAATATTTAACATTTTCAGGATGATTCGAGAAGTGACATGCTGCAAGCTCAAATGATCTTTTAAAATTGCTCAACAAGACCTAAATGATACAATAATGTCTCTAGTTGTTAAAAAATTACTATTGAGTACCAAATCTCCTGACATGAGCAATGTTGAAATTGATGGTCTACCAGAGTGTGGTTCATCTTATCTTATCAAGGCTGCATTCTCTGCTCTCCTTAAACATTTTATACCATTCAAACTCTTGCTTTTGATAGACTATTGTCACTAAAGCTTTATCAGTAATTCCATTGCAAAAACAAAATTTAATGCATGTTCTTTTGCTGAATTACACTTAACATTTTGAAAAATTGCTGGCACAAAAATTCTTTATACACAAAACAAATGTTTATGTAACATCAGCCGGGACCAGGGAGGCAATCTCTAATGACCACTTACTCGGCACGAGTTGGTGGAACCTGATCTCTGTCTGTTGGATGGCTCTATGATTAATTGTTGGTGGGATTGCAAGATCTAGCTGTTGTCAGGATAGAGTTGAACGTGTCCTAACCCATGAATTTTAATGAAAGGTTGAATAGGAAGGTCTAATTTATCGAGTGGGGAGGTCAATGAGTAAGTCAATAAGTGTCCAAGGTTAGATAGAGACAAGTAGCCAGGTTAATGAATAAAAAATATAAGTTTAATATAAACATCTAAACCTAAAAATACTCAGAAATGCAGTAAATACATTTACAGAAGTATGGAATTTACATAGAATACATAGACATTTTTGTTGTGTCACCTTATATCTGCTACTTGTTCTTGAGAGAGAGTTTACAGAAATACCTCAGAGAAAGATGTGGTTCTCTGTCTTTGTGGAGGTTGAGCCGTAATCAATGTCTTCCTTTCTTATAAGGTGATTCATCTTCTATGGGAAAGTCTGCTTTAGGCTGTTTGGGATATGATGGGACGGAAGTCTTCTCCTTTATTTGTGGTGTCAGTCTTGTGATCACATTCTGGGGATAGCTGCAGGGAACTGAGTGGCTATTGCCGGTGTATGACTGTCCAGGCTGGTTCACACAGACTTGAGTTCTTGTCTCCCTTTTATCGATTTGGCTTGGAAAAAAGAGTCAGATGATCGACTGTTTGGCGATGCATCTGCAGGTGTGCGGTCAGAGGTGAGCCGCTGATGACGTAAGACTGTCATTGGAGCAGTCATGACCATGTTTGGTTCGAGATTTGTACGTTTCCTTCTATTTATATGTCGACAATCAACTTTATCCTCCTTTAACACTGAATTGTTTATCATTATGTACTCTGATGTTATATTTGTTGATAGTATGGGTGATATTCAATCTGTTTTCTGTGTGATGTTTTCTTTACGATTACAGTGGAGAAATAGGCTTAAGATTTTTCTTAACTTTACACAAAATCGCACCTCGCTTCTCACTTTTATTTGCAAATGAAAACAGATGATGACATACAGATTGCTGTTATGTGTTGATTAAATTTGTACCAAATGGCAAAAAATGACGACAGTGCCCTTTTGAACACACAGTTTAAATAAACCATTCCCAATACCTTTTGATTACAGTGGTACAACATTCAAGATATAAATGGAAGAAGTAGCTTATTCATATTTTTCAAGTTTATATTTGAAAACATTACAGCTGCTTAAATCATTTTCAAAGTTTTCTGGGATTGGATATTGCATCTAGTACTGTTTGAATCATGCTAACATATTCTTTATCTTTTTACCTTAACAAAATCATCACTGAAAATCTAACTTTTATTATTCTAAATTATTCCTTGTGTATAGAGAATTTATTTTTTAATATTATATCTGAAACTTTGATTTAAATTTAGATTTATATATATATTTAATTCAGAGTATTTTAATAAAAGCAAAATTAACAGAATTTGGTTCAAGCAGTTTTGGATTTGTATTATCTCTGAGAAACTCATAAAAAGTTCCAAACATCAAGTTGTCAAATAACGTTCTTTAAGCATACAAATAATTATTTTATTTAGTATTTTTAACATTAATAAAGAAAATTAACAAAAAGAAAAACTTATAGAATTCCATTACTGTAGTATTATAAACAACTTTAGTTAAACTTTGTTTTATGTTTGTTTAAAGGTAGGATGTAATGTTTGAACTTTTTTGAAATTGCAATTAACAATGTTGTTTATGCCTTCCTTCATAAATCAAAGATAATGCTGTAATTGATTCAGCAATTACAGCATTATCTTTGGATACTGTAACCATGTGTGTGTATACACTTTGACTTTAAATAAAATATAAATGTATACATATATAAGCTTTAATTTTTGCTTTTTAATATATATTAAATTCTTTAAGGAATTTCATCCATCTTTCATTAGTCGTGACAACTTAAAATTCACAAATACAGTGATATCTTGGTTTTCGTCGATAATCCATCCAAAACTGGTGAAAACCAAAGCAATTATTTCCATATGAATCAATGTAAATCCAATTAATTCATTCTAGACACTCCAAAATACATACAAACACACATTTTACAGAGAATTAATATAGCATTAAATACTAAAAGCAATAAGAAATTAACATAAAAGACTAATTAGCATAAAGATAAAAGCATTAAGATGAAAGCAATGGAATTGTTTGGCTAGACACGCGGGGTAATGTCTTGTAGAAGCTAGTTGGACGTGAGCTTCTAGCCTATATCACCCCATAGTAAAGTGTGACGTAATTGTCATGTAATAGTAGTTGTATGCATTTATGACAGTCATATCGAGGGAAATAATGGCTTCTGGGAAATCTGTTTAAGGGTAAATGGCCCCTATTCAGGCGTTACAGATGTGGAGAAAACCCAGAAAACTTCACGTGGCCAGTTAACCCTGGCAAAACGTGAACCCACGACTGAATTCCCAGTGTTCAGGGAACGGAATCATTGGCCAGTGGTGGACTGTCGTGGTGTAATGTTCACACAATGAGAAATAACGCCACACTGAGCCAGAAAATGCATGGGCCGCTCTTTGTTTTTACAAAATTAGCAGCAAGGTCACTTGGGCATGCCAACGAAAATCGAGACAAATTTTTCGCAAAAAAAAATCGACGAAAACCAAAACCAATGACAACCGAAGTCAATGAAAACTGAGGTATTACTGTAAATATTTTCCAGCAGAAATGCTTTCAGCCTTTTTTTTTTTTTTTTAATAGGGCAAAAATAATAATTAAAATTTTTGTGCTATAAAAAGGGCCAAAGAACATTTGTTGAATAAAGCATTTTTGCTGGAAAAAAGTTGTCATGAAAGTCCAAAAGACAAACTGAACCTGACTGTTTATAATGCATTAATATGGTAATAATGATTGAAACTTTTATAGGTTCCTGAGGATGGATATGAATCTGAAAGCACTTGAATGCAAATATTATTGTAAATATATAAAATAAATGCTTTAATGGAATGGATTTTTGTCTTAGTATTTGTATTCTTTTAGATAATAATTAAGTTACATATACAGTAAATTATAATTTATTAAAACTTTACAGGCATCCTAACTTGGTGAACTATGTGGACAGTTATCTCGTAAAAAATGAACTTTGGGTAATAATGGAATATTTAGAAGGTGGTGCATTGACTGATGTTGTCACAGAAACTGTCATGGGAGAGGGACAAATGGCTGCCATTTGTCGAGAAACATTAAAGGCAATGTTATTTCTTCATTCCAAAGGAATCATTCATCGTGACATTAAAAGTGACAATGTATTATTGGGCATGGATGGCACAGTAAAAATTACAGATTTTGGCTTCTGTGCTCAAATTTCTCGTGATGAAAAACGTGATACCATGGTGGGAACACCCTATTGGATGGCACCGGAGGTAGTAACCAGAAAGCAATACGGCAATAAAGTTGATATTTGGAGTTTAGGAATCATGGTGATTGAAATGACTGAAGGAGAACCTCCATATCTTACAGAAGCACCATTAAAAGCACTTTATCTGATTGCCACTAATGGTCAACCGGAAATAAAAAGGAAAAACAAATCAGCCGAACTCACTTCATTTCTCCAACGATGTCTAGAAGTGGACGTAAACAAAAGAGCTACTGCCGAAGAATTGCTTAATCATCCATTTCTGCAGAAGGCCGAAAGCTTATCAACTCTCGTACCATTTATCAAAGCAGCAAAAAAGCTATTAAATAAGCAATAAGAATTTGTTAACTGTTTTTTCTTTGATAAGTCATTTAATTAAGTCCATAATAATTTGAATGTATTATCAAAAGTTTTTTTTAATGTATTTGATGTACTTAAATGTGATCATGTTATCAGGTGAGAAAAGATAAATGAAGATAATTGAACTCATCAAATTTTAAATGCAAACTATACTAGTCAATTTGCATATAAAATTTTGTATATATCGTGTTTCTAACACACACACGTCCCAAAAACATTTTGAGCTGAATATTTAGTTAGATAATTGTCATTCTATATTAAGAGTATTGATATAAAATCATTTTATACATTTGTAAATTTTTAGATTTGATAAATGCAAATTTCTTTCTTACTAAGTAGCTTTTGAAAATAACAATCTTTTATATAAAAAATGTAATAATAGACAATATCTTCAAGAGTTATTATATGTAGATTATTATAAAGGCCTTTAAAACATTTCCATAGATAATGAACAGAATTATGGGCCTGTTGCCTGGTAAAGCTGCCTGCTTTGTTAAAAGATATTTTAGCAACTTCTGCTTCAAGTTTACCACTAAGTGTTAGCACAGAGAAGTTGAGAAGTGCCAAAGACAGAATTCTAAATAACTGCCATGAATGGTAAAATTTTTAGATGGGAATATGCATGCCATTGGCTGCTTTCATTATTATAATTTTTAATAACATCAGCTACAAGCTGCGGGACCTGATGCAAAATTAACTAAAGTTTTACCAGGCAATGCAACCCTATATTATTGTATTAATATAGTGTAAAAATGCAATTCTATAAACAAATGAATTGTTTGCCATTTCAATATGGATAGAAATACCGAAGTGGTTGAGAAGTGCAAAATAATTTATGATTGCAGTAGTAGTAGTAGTAGTAATTATAAAATGCTGCTTATTAGTTTTGTAAATTAAAAAATATTTGACTTATTGAAAACCAAAGTTTTTATTAAAAGGACTTGACTCTAAATTATTCAGGTCTTCCATAAATATTCAATTCCTAATACATGCATGATGCAGTATTAGTTTTAAATTTGCAAACAATATAATCAAGAATTTCATTTTAAAATACTTGTAATAATAATACAACAAATTTATTTTCTACTTTTAATGTAATTATTGATATCTTTTAATCTTCATGTAAGTATTCTATTTTTTTAATTGCATTTCTATTAAATATTTTTATAGAAATCAAACTTTTTTTTAATAAAAAAAAATCTTGTTCTATGCAAAGAAGTTCTTAATTATTTAAAAGTAAAATGAAGTATATTGTATATCTTGTATGTATTTATTCACAATAAAAATGTTACATTTTAAATAGTTGATTTTGTTTTCTAATACATTCAGAGAGAAATTATCCAGTTAAAAAAAAAGTTTAAAGCTGAGAATCAGATTTAGCAAAATACAAAATTCTCTCCATTGTTAAGTTCATTGTAACTGTAACTGTATCTGCATATGCAGCTTACTAGTCAGATATTTGACATATTTAATGACTAAAGTAACAAATAAATAAAATTTCAGTATGTGATTAGTAATTCACATGAATTTATACAAACTATTTGAAGATTTGAAAATGAACATATGTCCTGCTAATCCACAAAATTAAATTTTACATATACAAATGCATTATTTTTTTTATTTTTAATGTAATTATTGATATCTTTTAATCGCATTTAAATTAATTATAACTTGTCTGTGTCCAGATCTCGTGCTGGACACAACCAAAGTTATAAAAAACTTAGCAGATGAAATCCTATGCTTTCACAATAACTTCAAACTTGCTTTATAGAAATAGTAAAATCATTTTTATAGAAATATTTTTGTGTTGTTTTGTTAAATTTTCAATTTTTAAAATATTGAATCACAGATATTCTTCATATAACACTGTAGTTACATTCCAGAAGTTAGCAAAAATATACTAGACTCTGAAAATGTTTTAATTTTTTGTAAATAGTCTTAACATTCAAATTAAATGAGGGTGTTTTCTTTTTACAAAGTAACTTCATCATCTGATCTTTTTTGTTGATCTGATCAGAATAGTAGCATCTTCATTTTTTTATCATCATTTTTTATGGATGACAAATTAAAATAAAAATATGATCTAGAGGGTCATGTTTGTTCAATCAAGTACCAAGAGATTTTTCTTCCAGAATTTGTGTTCAAGTTGAGAACTGTTCAAATACTACTGTATTTCATGAATGAAATAATCATTCGTAGGTAAGCAATATCTATGGTCAAAAAAGTTTATTTAAACTTTACTAAATACAAAACACTGTGACAGTTAAGAGATAAAGTCTGAAAGCAATAACAATGACACCTGGTTGATAGGACAAGGAAGAAAAAATTGTCCTAACTTTCCTATCATTAAAGTAACCCTGACAAAAAGCACAAAATAATTTGAAAATTTCAATATTCTAAAATCCATGGGCAAATTTGAGACAACCCACTGCTTTATTATTTGATATTTTTTTATTTATTAAAGTTTACACTTAAAAACTGTGAAATTTTGTATGGAGGATTTCTAAAACTGTGTTAGAGCAAAACTGGAATTTATGTTGTACGGGAGATTATCCCAATTTTCAAATTGTGTTAGAGCAAAACAGTGTTGTAGCTGTATGAGGGATACCTGTATACATTATTAGTGAGGTTGAGGTCGAAGTTTTAAACACAGAAACGTACGTCGGACGTTCAGTGCCAATTTCCTGTAAGCCTAGATGTTTGACAATGGTGTTTGGAAAGTCGAGCATGATTCCGCTGACTACCCAATCACCATTGTCAAACTTCTAGGCTTACAGGAAAGTGGCGCCAAATGTCCAATGTACACGTTTTCGCGTTTAAAACTTCGACCTCAACCTTGCTATTACTTATTATGATATCTTAAATTAAGCAGTAGTCATCTTGTAATTCACTAACTTTGATAAAAACTATGTTGCTATTAAATTTACAAATTTATGAAATTAATTTCTTAAAATAGGTGACTAAGACTGGTTTGGAAAATAATATAATCAATAAAAATAAAATATTAACACTTATGTTTAATCATTTTTTAATAATTATTTTATTGATTATAATTTGATTTCCATAATAAAAACAGCTCGTGTTCTAATACTATGGCATTTTATCAAATAAATACTTTCAGGTACCTGATATTTATCATCCATCATATAGATATTTTGTTCTCTGGTATATATAGGTACTCGGCTGTTGTGTGGGTACCTGTTTTAAATATTATAGAAATACGTGAAAAAATCTTAAAATTTAGCAAAATGACTAAATTACATAAAATGTTTACTAATCTGTTTTCAATTAAAAAACAGCTAACAAATGATTATTTTCAATTTTCAAACAATCAATATTGCAAACTAAAATTTTTAATTAGAGAAAGATGTTTTTACAATCATTGAACTGTTTAAATAAGACATACAGTGGAACCTCAGTATACATCTGCTTTAGAATACATCCTGTTTGGACGAAACAAATTTTGCTCGGTATACGACTTAATTCAATTATATGCGCCATCAATGAACAAGTAGCACTATCGGTGTACTAGACCAGACTAGACGTTCGTGTCCCACGATTTATAACTTTGTTAAATTTCTTCCGATTTTAATTTGTAAGTAATATTTTATTATTTTTATTAATCATGAATTGCAAAAAGGCAAATGAAAAGCAACAGAAAACTAAAAAAAAAATGACTAGAATCACAATGGAACTGAAAAAAGAGATTGTTGAGAAATATGAAGGTGGCATGCATATTCGAGATTTAACTGTTGCATAACGTATTCTGAGAACGATGATATCGACAATTGTGAAAAATAGACATTATTAAATCTACTAACGTTGCGAAAGGGGTTTAATCAATTTCTAAACAGATTATTAGTATTAAGGAGAGTTTGATTTAATGATTTAAATAATATAACACAATATATTGTAATTAATAAAAAATTAAATTTTATTATAGATTTTTAAAGTTATGTGCTCAAACAGTGTTTAAGTTATTTTACAACCCCATTAATATATCATATCAAGAGGGTTTTTTTAACATGAGAACGGATTAATCATTTTTACATTACTTCTTATGGGAAAGGTTGGTTTGGTATACGTCCTATCCGGTATAAGTCCAAACATCAGGAACGGATTAAGGTTGTATACCAAGGTTCCACTGTATTATTAAATAACAACAATTTATCCACAACCAAAAAGTTGTAGTTTTTTCTTTTCAAAGCCGTTTTTAAAATTTTTTATTCATTCAACCAACCCTGTAACCACTTTACAGAAGTATAAAAGAAACTTAAAGAAAACTTGAGTCAGAAATTTTCTTGGTATAAAAATCAAAATTATTAAAATGATAAATGCTATCACTTAAATTACAATTATATATAACTTTTTTTGCATTGTTTTTATTTTCAGACTTATTGATATCTGCCCTCAAATTAAGGGTGTGAAAAGTATTTAGGGGGTTGGAGAGTTAAAATTTTTATCAATGCTAGATTATTGAGAGATGACGACAAATTGGCAAAAATATAAATTTGAGAGACCAAATTGTAATACAGCAATTGGTATTATACAGGATGTCCCACACAAAACCAGACCTCATTAAATGACAAAGATTGGTTATGATGCAAGTTTCCATATCTTGTGAATAAAACTAATCTTCCACGGTTTCTTTTGTCTCATTTGTCTCGTTTTTCCAATATGAAGATTACAATGATTTACTGAACTCGCCAATGGGACCTGTTTTATGTGAGACACCTTGTATTATACTAGGAATTCCACTCAACTCTTGGCCAGCCTAGTCCTGGTTGTGATGATGCTCTCCTTGTTTCATTTTATAACAATTTTTCACATAGAATACTTTTTAAACAATTGGGTTTACATTTTTATTTTAATATAGTGGTGTCTCATATTTCGAATTCAGTTCATTCAAGAAGGCTATTTGAACTCCAGACCAATTTTTCCCATTAGAAATAATGGAAAGTGAATTAATCCATTCCCAGACCCTAAACAATACCCATTTTGATAAATTTAAAACAGCAAACACATATACTATTAGGACATTTAATTTTATTATTTTACCTTAAAGTAAATTAAAACATGAAAATAGTAAATAAAATATGTAAATACTGTACAATAGGATGAAAATTACATTTACTGGTTGCACGCTGTCATATATATATGAGTGTGCAACTTTCATGCTTCATGATAAGTTGCATGATAATTGGTATACGTGTGGCGGATCTGGCAGCCATGGTTAATATTATAATATAAATATATACATATTATAATATCTGCCACACGTGATGGAGTAGTAGAGGCTTGAACAGCACTAATCACAAAATTAATTTTTACAAATAATTTTTTAGATTTGTAAATTTTACAAGAAAGTTTTATTATTAATATCTCGAAGTGAGTGGTAATTTGAAATAATACAACACGGAATTTATTTTTAAAAAATTTGCAAAAGCAAATAATCCGTTAATACCCGAAACTTATGATAAAAATCAACCACAATTATATTCTGTCGGTAGACGCAAATAATCTTTACGGGTTTGTAATGAGCGCATATTTCCCTGTAAATAATTTTAGATGGTTGTGTAAAGACGAAATAAACACTTTAGACATACCTAATATATCTGATGAAAGTAACAGCGAAAGTAATTTAACTTTAGAAGTGCATCTTAGAAGTGGATTTAAAATATCCCGAAACTATTCATGGTAGGCATAATGATTTACCATTAGCTCCAGAGCATATTAATATTTCATATGATTTATTATCAAAAAACAGTATTAAATAAATTAAATTTAAAATACACTAATACTAATAAAAAATTAATTCCTACTCTTTTTGATAAAACAAATTATGTAATTCATTATAGAAATTCAAAATTTTATCTAGAGGAAGGTCTGATAGTAACTAAAATTCATAGAGTACTGGCATTTTGTCAAAGTGCATGGCTTAAAAAATATATATATTTTAATAATAAAAAAAGACAAGAGACAACGAATGATTTCAACAAATAATTTTTTAAATTAATGAATAATACATTAAAAATTACCAGGATGAATTCACATTTAAGAAAAAATATAATTTCTTAGAAGATTATACATTTACACGAGTCCTTATCCTTCCTTGTTATTGCTTGTTATTCCTTGTCCTTGTTATTGCCTCTAAAAAGTGTGTGAAGGGACTGGAAGGATAAGGACTCGTGTAAATGTATAGTCTTGTAAGAAATTATATTTTTTCTTAAATGAATAATAGTTTGTTCGGCAAAACGTGTCAAAATGTAAGAAAGCGTACTTAACAGTAACTTAAAAGCAGCTATGACATCAAATCAATATCGCAGATATCTATCTACGCCGCCTGTAGAAAATTTTCAAATTATAAACGATAATCTCACAACATTTAAAATGAAGAAACCTAATTTAACTTTAGACAAACCTATTTATATAGGTTTCTGCATATTAGAATTAAGCAAATTACATATATATGAAACATTCTATAAAATATTTAATAACAGATATGGAGAAAATGTACATTTATTATATACTGATATGGATTCTCTAACACTTCATAAACATCATTTGTATAAATTTGAAGATTTTAAATCATTTGCCGATATCTTTGATTTTAGTAATTATCCTAAAACTCACAAATTATATAACAAAACGAATAAAAATATATTAGGTTATTTTAAAGATGAAACACTATTGAAACCAATAATTGAATTTTGCTCTCTAAAACCGAAAATGTATTCTTATATTTTTGATAAACAAAATAAAAAAACCATTAAAGGAGTAAAAAAATCCGTAGTAAAAACATTTAATCACAATAAATATAAAGAAGTTTTATTCAATACTGAGCTATTAAGACATTACCAATACGGAATTAAAAAAGAAAATCATGTAGTAACAACATATCTACAAAATAAAATCTCTTTTTCTCCATTTTACGATAAATTCATTTTAGATAATGGAATAGATGTGCTATTGTTTGGGCATTACAATTTCTACTTTTAATTCTTACAGATATTCTGATATCATCATCATCATCATCATCATAATATGGGTTTTTAATAGTATACAAAAGAAAAAACTATGATACTTGAATACTTTGAGTATATATATATATATATTATATATACTCAAAGTATTCAAATAAAAACAACAAATAACATATAAAAAATGTTTATTTCTTTGTAGACAATCACAACCCCCAATTAACTGGGAATATTTCTCATTATCACCATTAGAAGAACGTACTATTCGTCATTTTAAAAATTATGTTGATTGGGATATCATCAGTCAGAGTCACGATTTATCTAACACGTTTATTTCGGAATTCGTGGATAAGTTAAATTGGGAATACATATGGAAAAATTACAAATTTAATGTTGCACTTATTATACAACATATTAATTATGCAAAATAGGATTTAATTTGTCAATATCAGCAATTTGATGAACATTTCCTATCCAATTTTTCCAATCATTTTGATTGGAATAACATTGCAGAATTTCAAACTTTTTCAGATAATTTTATTATTATCTTCATGCATAGGTTTGACATAAAAAAAGTTTTAAAATACCAACAATTAAAAAGCATAACTTTATGTGAATTAGAAGATAATCTAAACTGAAATTTTGTTTCTCATTACCAAAAACTTGATGAAAAATTTATCGACAATTTCCAATGTCAACTTTCTTGGTGTCACATTATAAAATATCAAAAATTAGACTGAGATTATATCGTTTGCAATTGCGAAAATATACTCCTGTACTTACTTGGAGAAATGTGTCTTGCTTTAGATAAACTGAAGAAAAAAACTGGAAACACTTAAATAAACTGTATTCATGTAATGTAAACATAAAAAATTTTTAAAAATAAATTCAGTGTTGTATTATTTCAAATTACCACTCACTTCGAGATATTAATAATAAAACTTTCTTGTAAAATTTACAAATCTAAAAAATTATTTGTAAAAATTAATTTTGTGATTAGTGCTGCTCTCAAACCTCTACTACTCACATGTGGCAGATCTGGTGGCCATGGTACATATAATATAATATGTATATATTTATTTAAATTAAAATAAAGACTAAGTCTGCCCAAAATGGGATCACCTTTTATTTTGTGTTCCAAGAGTCTTTAGTCTTTATTTTAATTTAAAAAAATTTTTTCTCCATCGGACGAAAACTCAATGATGTATATATTTATATTATAATATTAATCATGGTTGCCAGATCCTCCACACGTATACCAATTATCATGCAACTTATCATGAAACATGAAAGTTGCACACTCATATATACATAATATATATATATGACAGCGTGCAACCAGTAATTGCAATTTTCATCCTATTGTACAGTATTTACGTATTTTATTTACTATTTTCATGTTTTAATTTTATTATTTTACCTTCTGCTCAGACTCAGCTTCTTAATGAATACAGTAGAAACATACAATACACCTTATCGCTGAGAACAAACAATTTATTACCTAAAACTAACGTTTTCGGCCCAATTTATGGGCCATCTTCAGGTTACAGTTGTTCGATTCCGATACAAAATCGAACACATTCAAAATTAAACCAAAATAGAACATACGTTTAAATTAAACCAATAGAACAAGCATAGTACAAAATAATAAATAACAAAAATTAAAATAACACGAAAAATGAAAATGAAATTAAAATACAAATAAAATACTGTGACTGGCCGTCAATCTTAAGGAACCATTCGTTTTGCATTAACCCAGAAGCCTACTGAGTGACGGCAGACTCATTATCATGTGTGTTACGTCTTACTATGTATTTCCAGGATGACGGTAACACCGTCGCATCCTTATAATTTAAACATCTGCCAGCCAAACTCGCTCTGTAGATTTCACATTTCTCAGTTATGGACGACAGCGTTGGCGAGTGTACTTTTACAAGAATTTTGGCGTTTACCTGTACTTTATATTCTTTAAGAATATAAAGTACAGGTAATGGTTCTGTACTTTATATTCTTAAAGAATATAAAGTACAGAACCATTAAAGAAATAGTGGAACTGGAAGAGAATTTGTTTCGAAAGAACCCGGATACATTAGCGAGTATCAATTCAAGAGTAGTTGGGTTAACGAACCAAATAAGCATTAGTTTAAAGAAGAAGTACAAGAAAAAACTGTTGTGGATTTCGAAAAAGCAACCGTCCAAGGTTAAGAGCATTTTGAAGCCAACCCCGTATATATTATGGGATCAGATGCAACTCCCGCAGTATGTTAAACGTGTTCTGGAAAAAGGTCCTAATTATGTTCCGGACAGCAGTAGGAACTGGAGAGGCGTAGTAGCCGAAATAGAAAGAGGAATTACAGGAATGTGTGAAGTGGATAAGGACTATTACAGATGGAAGACGGCATTCAAAACTGAAAAATGCTCCAGGAGGCAAGATAAAGAATTGTGCATTAACCAGGCTAGAAGATGGTTGAATGATAACGATATAGTGGTCACTAGGGCGGATAAGAGTAAGCATTTGGTCTTAATGAAGAAACAAAGGTATAATGAAGCCCTAGATGACTATATAAGAAAAACGGAATGTGAAGAGGTGGACAGAGGTATTGTTGAAAGAATTGACAGAAAACTAAAAAAATTGGAAAAATCGCCCATAGCATCGTTATTCCCTTTCCTAAAAGGGGCCCACATTACCTGCCCAGGGGTACCTAGGTTGTTTGGATTTGCAAAAATACATAAAAACAGTAAAGAAATCAGACCGGTTGTAGAGAAATGTAAAGGACCAACCTACATTTTGGAAAAACGTATGCATAGGCATTTAACACCACTTATTGAAGACTACCAATTTGTCGTAAAGGACCCGTTTAGTTTGGTTAATAACCTACATGATATGTCGTTAATGGACAATGAGATTGGGACTGTTATGGATTACGAGAGTATGTTTCCATCAATAAATCTTACCTCATGTTTTGATGAGTTAGTGAACCTGTTATGTGGGTTGCACCCAAAAGCATACAAGCACAAAAAAGATTTAGAGATAATGGTAGATCTAATATGCTTTCAGTCATTTTTCAGTTTCCAAGGTAAAGTTTATAAGCAGTTAAGAGGGGTCCCAATGGGCAGCCCGATGTCTGGCCTGCTCTGTGAATTGGTAGTGAGAAGGATTGAACGCATGACAGTTTTCAACTATAATGAACACATAATCATGTACAAAAGATATATAGACGATGTTCTAATTATTTGGAAGAATGACACAATGATACAGCGATTCCTAGACCAAGTGAACTCTAACCAACATGGCTTGAAACTTAACCTTGAGCAAGTTAGTAACAAAGAGCTACACTTCTTGGACGTTGCCATTGAATTTAAGAATGGAGCTTTATGCACGAAGGTGTACATCAAGCCCACACATGATCCGATGTATATTCCTGGCGAGTTCCAATGACCCAACGGTTTATAAATTATCCGCATTTAGGGCCCTAATCAGAAGAGCGTTTTTATATTGCTCAAATATAATGGACACGATGAATGAGCTGGGTAGAATCAAAGAGATAGCAAAGGAGTTAGGGTTTGGAACAAGAACTATAGAACGTTTAATAGCGGCGTACATAAAGCCTAGGAGCAGTTCTAAGAAGAAACCGGAGTCTGGGGGTAACTTCACAAAGTTTACATATAATAAATGTCTCTTCCCGATTATGAAGCAAATAGCGAGGCACAAAAACGCCAGTTTAATATGCAAAAGAGCCCCCACAGTGTATAGGTTGATTAGAAATGACAAAGAAAGAATTGGTGTTAAAGAACAGGCGGGAGTATATGCAATTCCCTACAAAAATGACCAGTTGGGAATCGATAGGGACTACATAGGTGTCACTAATAGAAACCTTGGAGTGAGGATAAAGGAGCATCGGTACGATGTCACAAAAAACAGGTGCACAACAGCGTTATCCAAAATGGCGCAAGCAGATGGTTCAGTGGTAGAATGGGAAAATGCCAAAATTCTTGTAAAAGTACACTCGCCAACGCTGTCGTCCATAACTGAGAAATGTGAAATCTACAGAGCGAGTTTGGCTGGCAGATGTTTAAATTATAAGGATGCGACGGTGTTATCGTCATCCTGGAAATACATAGTAAGACGTAACACACGTGATAATGAGTCTGCCGTCACTCAGTAGGCTTCTGGGTTAATGCAAAACGAATGGTTCCTTAAGATTGACGGCCAGTCACAGTATTTTATTTGTATTTTAATTTCATTTTCATTTTTCGTGTTATTTTAATTTTTGTTATTTATTATTTTGTACTATGCTTGTTCTATTGGTTTAATTTAAATGTATGTTCTATTTTGGTTTAATTTTGAATGTGTTCGATTTTGTATCGGAATCGAACAACTGTAACCTGAAGATGGCCCATAAATTGGGCCGAAAACGTTAGTTTTAGGTAATAAATTGTTTGTTCTCAGTGATAAGGTGTATTGTATGTTTCTACTGTATTATTTTACCTTAAAGTAAATTAAATGTCCTAATAGTATATGTGCTTGCTGTTTTAAATTTATCAAAAGGGGTATTGTTTAGGGTCTGGGAATGGATTAATTCACTTTCCATTATTTCTAATGGGAAAAATTGGTTTGGAGTTCAAACAGCCTCGAATGAACTTATTAATAAAAGTTTTAAACAGTTACACACACCAAATATTATTAGAAAAAAGATAACATACCACTGTCTGTCAGTGTTACAAAAAATAATTTATTTTGTGAATACTTTGTGAAAAGTATTCTGTCAAAAGTACTCAGAAACGAAATTATTTTTTTGTATTACCAACAGACAATGGTATATGTTATCTTTTTTTCTAATTAACTTATTAGATTTTGGACAAAAGACAAAAAATTCTTCCAGTTTATGATGATTTAGGTTTGTGCTTGGCTACAAACTTGGACTTTTGTTATAATGTTCATTTATATTTAACTGTGTATATTCTATTATAAGAAATAATTTATTAAATGACAAAAATCAAAAATATTAAGCAGTACTGTACTTTATTGAATGAAATCTCCATTTCAAATAAGTTTCATTCCACAATTACAAAATTTATCCATTGAAAGTGGAAAGTACTACAAATTTGAAATGAAAAATTTTCAAAACATTCCTATACACACAAAAAAAATATTAATCTATTTACAAATTGATAATTACAGAAGAAAATATTTAAGATATTGAAAATACATAAATAAGTTCTTCTATTATTAACAAATGCTCTAATTGATTTTTTACATTTTCATATATCATTCATTATTTTCCATGCATAATAATTACAATTTTATTTGATAATTTAATAAATTAATTTGAAAACAATCATAAAAGTATTTACATATAAACTCTATAATAAAATGTTTATTATTTAGAAAATAGAATTTAAGCTGTGTTATCATTTCATGATAGTCTACAAATAATTCTTTAAAATCTTTGTACGCTGTCATAAAATGTGTATATTGTATAAAATTACTGAAGGTCATTTCTTTTAAATAATCACCTACGGTATATATTTCAGTTAAATTTACAAAGGTAAATTTTTATTTTTAGTAAATCTAATTTTCAATTTTAAGTTATAATCCTTATATATTAGTATTCATTTTGAGATAAAAATATTTATATATGCATTTGTATATACACACACACACACATATATATTTATATTTATTTATACACTGTAAAAAAATGACAATACTTTCTGTAACAATCTATAAATTTTTATAAATCAAATGTTAGGAAAACAAAAGTAATTGACTCTGCCAATTTAGATATACTCATTTAACTCTTATTTCATTTAATGTCAATGAAAACTATTATTTTAGTTTCTGCATAAAGAACAGTAACTAATTATAAGTAAATATATTAAATTATCTTTTGTTCAAATTTTACATATACAAATATATAAAATTTAGAAAATAAACAACATTTTTATAGTAATTATTTTATAGCATATATAATTTATATTAACTGTTCAGTCTTAACAGAAATAATGCATATTTTGTAAACCATAATATTTTTATATATTAAAATTTCACAAAAGTAATAACTTACAGTGTAAAGAAAAATATTATGATTCTATGATAGGCAAAGTTCCTTATTATCAAACTTTAATTGGTATGGTGGTTAAACAATCTTTTTTCTTTTCCAACAATTTATAATATACATAATTTTTAAAAATAATCTGGCATCAGAAAGATATTAAATCCATCAGATTTTCCTTTGGCTGTGTCATATGTTCAGGAAAAAATTCAACTAATCTGTCAAATAATTGTGTACGTATTTCATGCTTCTCATCCACTTCTAAATCTGGAAAACAAACCATTTTTATATAAAAATTGTAATATATGTATTGTAAAAGTAAAATAAAAATTGGGCCTACAGATGAGAAATCTTTAACATTTTAAAAACTTCTTTATTCTCTACTTTCAGATGGATGAGTTTTTGAAAGTCATAAGATTTGAACTTTTTCTTTTTCTATGTATTGTTAAAACAACAATTATAAAAGATGCTTGTGTGCAAATTTTGTCAGGTATGTAAGATTTTATACATAAATAATATATATATATATATAGTGAAATTTAATTATTTCATTTATTCATTATTCTTAGACCATTTATCACTTTATTTTTAAATTTATGTATTAAATTAAGCCTTTTTTCCATTTATAAATTGTGTTCTTTAGGAATGAATCTGAAGATGCAACCAATTATAATAATTCTGATTGTCAATGTTAGGTGGCTGTTGCTTTAGAGAGTAGGATAATAGTATAATGGCATCATTTCAATAACTTGCACATCTTTGTCTAAGGTTTTTTTTTCCTGCTAGAAATATAGTCTTTGGCTAATCTTTTTTTGTGTTATATTATTGTCTTGAAGACTTTTAGTTGTACTGATCAGACAAAACATTTTTGATGTTTGTATTGATTTTTAATCATAAATTCTTGAGCTTTGTAGGGTTTGGAAATACTCATTCTTGCTTTTGACAAGCTACTATAATATGGTGGTTTTCTGGTGGTTGCAATTTTTTGATGCTTACGTGCATATTTCGTAAGGAGTTTTCTGTGAATAAAGCCCATTGCTATTAATGATAAAACTTTTTTCTGTGTGGAGAGTGAGTCTTGCTTTGTTTGTTTTTTAGCATTTTTTTTTATCAATTTATTCAGTTTGTTTGCCATAGATGCATTATATTCAAAGGATATCAAGTTTTTGAACTTTAGCTCTACTCAAGGTCTTTCTTGGTTGAGAATAGGATGGTTTTTCTGACTAGAGCCTTAGAGGTGGCTAGCTTGTATACATGGTATTGTTATTGGCTTTCTATAGATTTTCATTACTTTATTTCTTGCTTCTTGTTCATTGCTGTTCAAGTATTAGTAATATAACATGAAAAAAATGTAGCTAAAGACAATACTATATATTGTTAGCAGAAAAAGCCATAGATAAAGTTGTGCAGAGTTTGATGATATGAAATCACAATAATACAGCCATTTTTAAATAATACTCATAAGATTAGCAGAACTAATTACCTCATTTGCTAATTGTCAATGCCAGACAAGAAGGCATATCTCTAGATCTACGGGCATGGGCTACAAAGAACAATTTTTAAATGAAAACTGGATTAATTCAATAATATAAAAAAATAAAATGCTACATGGCCTAAGAATAATGAATTTTCAGTCATGTATAGTAAAAAATCCACTATACCTAACAAAATTCACATATATGCATCATTTATAACTATTACCATAAAAAATAGATAAAAGATAAAATTTTCAAATCTTACAACTTTCAAAATCTGAAGATGGAGGATAAAGAATCTTCAAAAATGCTAATGTTTAAAAAAAAAAAACAAAAAGACTTCTTGTCTGTAAATACAATTTACATTTTATTTTTAATGCTAAAACAGAAGTTGAATACTTGATCTTAATGAATGTAATATTTTTCTTATTTAAACACTAGTAAGCATTTTTTAAATGCAGCAAGCAATATTCCTTGATAGTGATTCAAATTGACAAATTGCTGAAACATGTTTTGTGAAGTAATGACAAAACATGACTAATTTAAAACAAATTTTGTACATTAATAAAAGTTATAAATACAGTGAAGCTCTTGCTAAATTTTTTTAAAATAACAGTCATATTTTTCCATTTTTCTCAAAAAATTGACCGTATATACCTTAATCTATATACATTAATGGATTATATGTCACATATAAACACCTTGGAAGAAACTTCAAATATGTTAACATTATATCTTGTAAAATGTTTATTAGATACAGTGAAACCTTGCTTAATGAGCACAATTCATTCCAGAATCTTACTTGTGATGTGAAACACTTGTTAAGTGAAACAATTTTTTCCATATTAATTAATGTAAAATACAATAATGCATTCCATGCCAAAAAAAAAATACTCAAATATTTTATGTATAACATTTATTCAAAGAAAATTATACAATATACATTGTTAAGGACCATAAATTGTCACCATCTTTTCTTCTAGTACGGAATAAACCAACCTGAAATGTAAATTCTATTTGCAGAAAACAAAAAAAATCACAAATTAATATATCTGATAAACGTTCCAAACAATATTCCAAATTCTTGAGCTATGTAAAGGCTATAATTAAATATTAGAAATTAACTAATTTGACTATAGGTAGGCAGTTATGCTGCCATCTCATATTAAATTTAATAATTATAAATAAATAATTTTTAATTCAGACATTTCTAAAATTAAATCTGGAATTGGTTGTTAAATTTAATATGAGATGGCAGCATAACTGCCTACCTCTAGTCAAATTAATTAATTTCTAATATTTAATTATAGCCTTTACATAGCCTAAGAATTCTGCAAATCGTTTGGCATGTTTATTTTATAACAAGCTATGATTGTTAATGTTTATACATAATATGTGTGATCACAAGTGACAGTAAGATGCTAGCAGAATGAGAGCTAAACACAGACTGATTGAGCATGTGCACAATCTGGAACTTCCCCTCTCCTCATCACTCGTTAAGTGAGTCATTTTTTTACAATTTGTTTTGCTTGTTATGCAAGGTTCCACTGTAAATTAATTAAGGATGTTTTAGAACAAAGTGATAAATTCACTACTTGTAGAGTAGTGAATTCATCACTTTAATTTAGCACCCTACAAGTGAGTTCACAACTGTCACAGCACTTCAGCCAAGAATGAAGTTCTCCTAGTAAATTCTATTGAGAATTTAAGGGGTATTAAGTCAATTGAGATTTGACAAGCATAAATAAAATGTTCTTATTAGTGCACAAAGTCTAAATTAAATTCTAGAAACAAATTCATGAAAATATTTCTCAAAAAAGAATTAGTATCTAGATTTATAAAATATTATGTAACCAGTACAAATACCATTATTCTCTAGCATTATCACATCCACAGACTTCAAAATATTAGCAAATCTACAACTTTACCCAGAAGCATTTTGAAAATTAGTTTCCTTCCTCAGTGAGCTTTCTTTCAAACAAGCCAAACAAAGCAAAACACTTTTTTTCATACTCTTACACAATATTTCAATATTCCAACCATTTTTTTCATAATAAAATCATTTTTTTCCTCTGTTCTTTTCTTTAATCATTCACATACTGCACAGTCCTCGTCATCATTACTTTCATTTGTCATAGGAAAAAGTGATTTTATTATGGAAATAGAAAAACAGTTGGAATATTAAAATATTGTTTAAGAGTATGAAAAGGAGTGTTTTGATTTTGTTTGGCTTGTTTGCAAGAAAGACCACTGAGGAGGGAAATATTGTAATTTTCAAAATACTTCTGAGTAAAATAAAGTTGTAGATTTGCTAGTATTTTTGAAGTCTGTGGATGTGATAATGCCTAGATAATAATGGTGTTTGAACCGGTTACATATTGATAATATTAAGTTTAAATAATCTAAAGAAGTTGAAGTTATAAAAATATATGAATGTAAAATATTTTTATTTCAATATTTCAAACATTTTTTGACTATTCAAATAATCAAATAATTATTGTTCTTTTACTCTATACATACATAATTAATTTAAATAACTTCAAAGTCAATATATATTTTTTAATACTCCTATTATAGACTTTTCTAATAAATTTTTGGCATATTTGATGTCCACAGGTAAAGAATATCTTATCTTGTGAAGAAGGAAAAAAATCACAAAATTCTGAATTAGAGTTGTATAATGACAATAATCAATAATTTGTATTTTACTTTAAAAATTCATATTTCCTATCCAATTTACAGATTAATTTTGTAATGGAAAATTCCATAAAAATTGTTTATGGATGATGTTCATAATTTTTTTTTTTTATACATTTAGGGTGTAGACATAAACATTGGCTCAGGTTATATCTTGCAATTGCAGAAAAGTACAGGTAATCAATAGTGGGTTATTCATTGGTTTTGATGACATGTACCATACTTCATCCCATTTGTATGGAGACAAATCCTATCTTAGATCCTATGAAAGATAACAGTATAATTTAAATTACATAGTTGTCGCGTGTCTCGAGACTAGTACAAAACATTGTTTGTCTGATTAAAGTAGTTGAGGGAAAAATGGCAGATTAGTATCAAAAAACTGTTAAAACTGAGTATGAGGCTTCTCTGCCAGTCTTAAGTACATAATGCCATGCAGAGAAGCCTTACACTTGATCTTAAATTTCACAATAATAATCTCAATGTTAATCTCAATTTTCCTTTCTGCTGAGGTTACCTAGTTTTTATTTGATCTTTGATTTATAATATCACTGCATGACATCCTTTGTTGATAAAAATATTTTATTAAAAAATATATCATGCTTTTTAATAACGTTAATTTGGACATTTGTAATTTTAACACAATACAGTACTATCTCAGTAATCCAATATATATGGGACTGGAACAGTGTCAGAATAAGGAGACAGGTAGATTATTGGAAGTCAACTTCTGGAAGAATGACTAAAGTTTTTTGTGCATATGAAAACCAAACATCTGCTTCTTAATTAGGAATGATAAAGATCTCCATAAATTAAACACAAAATTAAACATTTTTTTGAAGAAGTGGGAGGATGTCAGAACAACAGTCTTAGAATGGCATCCAAACCAGGTTGAGGTTAATAGGCTTAGGGACTTCTACAATGACAATGCTATTAATTACTTCTGAAAAATCCTGAAGAGAGAAAAGCAATTGACATTGGACAGATTCTTTAACACCCCACAACAGAAAAAAATGACTGATAAAAATACAAGACTGTGTATATATGTATTTTTATTATTACATATAAATAAACATACTAAGAAAGTATATGATTTTTTTATTTTTGGGGTCTCCAGAACAGATTAATCAAATTCCCATAAAAATCTATGGTAAATTGATATCGGTTAATGAACAATTTGGATAGCAAACACAGTCTTGAAATGAATTATGTTTGTTAACTTATCACCCTCTGTATTTAATCCTATTTTATAACAAAAACCAGATAAGACAATTATGTTTGTGTAGGACATATATATCCTGGTCACTATAAACCAGAGATTTAAAGAATATGAAGTTAATATAAAGAAAAAAAGACATAAGATAAAGTTTGACATATTGGAATGTCAAAATTAATATGTAAATAATTTTTGTAAGGCTAGATTTATGAACAGTTAAGCTTCCTTATTCAGTCAATATTGGAAAAATAGCTTTAATTATTTAGTGATGTCATCACTGGAAACTTGATGGATAAACAAAAAGATGGTTAATGGAAGTTCTATAAAATTATTTAAAATAAATTCCATTTTAAGGTTATTTGTTTTTGTTTCAGTCCACTCCTAGTCTTCACAGATGCAATGTTGCAAATTTTATACAAAAAGAGCACTTTAGATGCCTCTGCTGCTTCTTGCATGTAAAACCATTCAATACACTTTGGCAGCATAATTTTGCTTCACTGTAGTTAATTATGGTTTTGCATCTATTGTCAACTTTTTCATCTTCCTCATTTTTGAACCCATCCATAATTGTTAGATTTCACACTAGTTCTTCATCACTTTTAAGTGAAAAACTAGTACAAAGAAAAGAACAAAATAATGGGGAATAAGTATGCACTACTGTTACTATTGTACTACTTCTAGGACAAGTGAAAACTCTAGTGATATGATGATAAACAGAAACTGACAGACAAAAGAAGTTTTACCATACTATCATTATATTTCAAATGTTGCAATTATTTCATTTTATACTATTTTCAAAAATGAAAGTATAAGAATACAAATGTTTGTAATGTTTAATAAATAATGAAAAAAAATATAGTTGTAAACATTTTTATTTTATATAAAATAAAACCAGAGTTAATAAATAAAACAAAATTTTAAACACTGTTTAAATATAAAAAGCTTTATTTTGTAATTTTAGACATTCTATTAGTTAATGTTTATTTGTATAAAAGTTGATAATAAAATGAAGCAAGTGATAAAGATAAGCAATTCATTTCATAAAAGTTTACAAAAATTTTAATTTTTATATGTAAAATTAGTTTCTCTACAAAAAATATAATTTGTATCTTTGTAGAAAAAAAAACTCAATATTGTTTAGGAATATGTCAATTATTTTATATGTTTATGATATTTAATTTTGAATAAAGTAGATTTTGTTACATTATTTTATTTTAAAGACATGTTTTAATGATATTGAAATTGTTTTTATTGTGAAGTTAGAACATTTAGTTAATAAGAACATTAATTTGACATAATAATTAAAATTGTTCAAAGAATGATTAACTATGAAACTAACCTTCATTAATATCTCTTTCTTTTTGCTGGGACTGCTTGAATAACTTTGTTGCAAGAAGTTGAAACTAAATAAATAAAAAATAATTAAGGTAAACTAACATTTGATTTATATAATAAAAATTTATATGAGTTATCAGAATTTAATTCCAGTTTTTAAAAATAAGTTTAAAAAATTTTAAAGAAACTTTTGGTTTACAAAAACATTTGAAAAACCATACTTACATTTATAAAATTAATAGTAATTTACAGTGAAATCTTGATCTATCATTCCTACATCTATAGATTTTTCCCCCAATCCCAAATAATAAGGACCCATATATACATAATGCTAATTTTTCCACATCATTTATTTTCCCACAGTTTTCATTCTTTATTTTAACTGAAAGAGAAATGTTATCCCGCATCAATTGTTCTACCCACAATAGAGAGTGCTAAATTAAAGCACATCATATTTAAGATTACACCATAACATTCATATATAAAACTAAACCAATTTCCCAAATAGTCCCTCTTAACATTGTATTTATCTAACAGGATAATAAAACACAGTACTGTACTATAATATTGTAATCATACTGAAAGAAACAGATTATTGTCTTTTCATGAATAATTCTTGCACAGCAATTTCTTACACAGCAATTAAACCTATTTTATTTTATTGTAAATATTGGGTGCATTTTCTACTAAAACTGTTTAAAGCAGCTGTGTTTTCAGCATTCTGAACCTCAGTGTTGCACTAGTGCAGTGAGGTTCAGTGTGCTAAAAACAGAAGTTAAGATGGCTGCCATCATAAATTATATGCATATTACACACTTTCAAATGAAGAATGTGACATACAAAAATGTATTTTGAACTGGTTACCAGAAAAATTACAAATGCACTTTACTACATTAACTTCTATTCCGACATAAATATCTTCAGATTTATTAGTAATAGTGAATGCACGTTATATTGTTGTTGTTTACCATATTAGTAATTGCATTTTTACACAATATTGAATTTTTCTGATCAGCTGTCTTTGATATAGCAATACATCAGGAGTTCTTATCAAAAGAAAATAGAACAAATTACAGTATTTTTAACGATTTTTAAAAAAAATGTAGAATAAATGCACATTCATGTGCAAGCACCATATTGTTTAGTATTACAGAAAGCCATTATATAGGCGTATCACTGGAAAATACGTGTTTCATAAGAGATAAATAATAAAAACATCAATGTCATAAATTTCCCACATCAGTCGTTTTTTCCTACAAGTCCTGCCAAAAATGATAAATCAAGGTTTCACTGTATTTATATTGATCATTGATATAAAAAGTATCAACAATGTAATCTTTCAAGAAAATATAATGTAGATTATAGAAAAGTTTTTCTTTCTGTTTTAGTTTGTAAATATTTATTTATAAATAATATAAAAAAATGCAATGTTCAAATTGTTTCTTATTATTATATGTAAACAAATTCACACAATTATGATTTTATCATAAACTTAGTAGTATAATTTTAAAAAATATTTGTGTATGTTACTACTACCAACCTTACTAGAGTACAAAAACTATAATAAACCATTACATTAATAAACTCATTGTTAAAATTTATTATAAATCAATATTCAGTATTCACATATTAAAATTTGATAACTGATTTTGTTTTCTGAATCAAAAAATGTAATTCATATAACAAGCTATTATATAGATGTATTTTACATTTATATACATCCAACTCACATTAATACAAATCACTAGGGGAGCAGTAGTTAGTTCACTTTATCAAAAATTCATATTAATGATTATCAGATCATGGTCGTATAATTTACTAAATAAAAAAAAAAAATAAAATTTATTTACAAAAACCAATTAATTTTCTAAATAATTTTCAAATCACTGTATTCATTTCCCCAATATGCAAACTAGCATGTATTTGCATAGACTGCATCAATATAGAGTTGGGCATTCTTAAACTTAAACTCTTGTTTTATGAGTATAGTAGAATGATCTCCTAAAATCAGATGTTTGAAACTGCTCTAAAATCAAAGGTTTGTTATCTGTTTTATTTGTCAGTGATAAATATGAATTGTTTACAGTATTTTATCAAAGAGGAGTGATGTTAATAAACTCTTTGCATAACTGGAAATAAAACCCATCTTTGTTTACTAGAAGAAAATCTATTCTACTCAGACTAGAACATTTACTATACAGGGGGGGGTGCAAAAGTAGGTATACAGTTATTATGGGAAAAAAACATACAGGGAGAAAATAGGAAGAAATATTTATTTTTATGTACAAATTAAATCACAAATAAGGAATACAAACTAATAAAAGATAATAATAATGAATGCTGAACATTTGTATTTCTCAGATTCTCAACTGTATACCTACTTTTGCATCCCCCTGTATATAGTACCACATTTTATTAAAAATGTAAAAAGCAACTGTTATTGGAAATAAGGTAGTTTCTCAAAGTGTGAAAGTAATGTACTGTGAAAGTAATGTACTTTCACAGTTTAACAAATTCTGGTAAAATTGTTGTCAATTTATCACATTGCAAAATGACATTGTGACAATGGCATTTTGCCAGGGAACAGCAAAATTTACTTTAACGCATGAATTCTGAGTGTTCGTTTTAAGGTGAGTTGACTATACTTTAAATGAATTAATTTAAACAATTTTTGATAATACAGTCAAATTAAATTAATAAAATATTGTTATTAATAAAAATTATTATTTATCATATTATATTTTTTTTTTTTTACTGAAATGTTCGATTACGTTGACAAATTTATAACCATTATGTATACACAAGTCTTCAGAGATTATCTCATTCTGTAACTATCAATAAAATAACTGATTTGTATTTTATTTGACAATGTTGCATGTCCATATAGTATGCTAGTTACATGTCTGTACACAACATGCAATGAAAGTTGTACTGTATTCTAAAAACTAATACTGTAATATTACCTATATTTACTTGCAGATGTTAATGCTTATGTATATAATTTTTGTAAGTTTATTTTCACCAAAATACATTAATATGCTATTAATTTAAAACAATCTCTATTTTAAACACAATATCAATGAGATGATATAAACATTGCAACCAGAGTTGCCACCTGTCAGTGTTTAACACAGTGGCAGCAGTAATTTTCATACTTTGCCAGCAGCCTCATGTTATTTCCACATTACCAGTATTTTTAAAACCTTAAAAGGGTCAAAGTTTACAAAGCACTAAATTTGTTTTAAATTAGTTTAAAAAGGCACTGATTTAACACACACAAACATTATTTCAATATTTTTTTGCACCAGTATCATAAAATAGCACTAAATCTAGTACAAAAAACACTAAGGTGGCAATGTTGACTGCACTGTGTACCATCACACAGTGATTTTGTCAACACACAATTTCTGATAGTTTGAACACAGGTAACTAAGAGAGCAGGTAAATAACTCATGTTAAGAGAGCCTAACAGAATTACATTACAGTAAAACCTGTCTATGGTGACCACCCATGGTTCCTTCAAAAAGCGGTCTTTTAGACAGGTGGTCATCCAATACAGGTGGTGCTGTAATACCATGCTTCCGTACATATTTTGCACACTTTTTAGCCATTTCTACTAAGCAAAACTCAAGGTGAGCAAAAATAAGTGAATTTTTTCAACAATAGAGCTATATTGGTATTTTATTCTTATCGGATAACTCGATTTACAGAGTCATCATGATTTTATAAGACAGATTTAATACCAATATTTTAAAGATTAATACAATACTCACATTTTCTCGATTATAATGTACACTTTCTTTTTTTCTGACTTAATTAATTCGACTTGGTTCTTTTCATTTGCTCTTCAGTTACATGTATTATGTCATCGACATACAAGCGCATTGTATCTCTCCATCAGTTTGGTTTTCATTAGTTTAATCTTATTTTAACTTTAAAAATACTGTATTTTTTAATATTTAATATTTTCTTAAGTACAATAAGAAAAATTATTAATTAATAATAAAACAACTTTATTATTTTTTCTCATAATACGATTTCATTACATTCTGCAATTGTCCAATGACAATCATGGAATAGAAAAAGGAAGGTTGCCTGTAAAATTGATTTTTGTGTTAATGCATTTATTGTTTTTTGAATATTTTGCATGCGAAAATACTTGGATATTATTTTTCTAAAAATGAAGTGGAAATAAGGTAGGTTGATACAGAAACTATTTATCACACGTGTACTGTATATGAACTTCAAAATAAATAAATAAAATAAATTTTATCAAATGATGAGATCAGCCAATTAATTGTATCATGTACAATATTTTATACCCCTAAGGAAAATACTGTAGGTCTATAGTAAAATAAATGTTGTTTTCCCACAGTTAAACTTTGCTGCTAATTGCTGTTGTGATAAACCATTTTCACTTTCTCTGATAATTTTAACCTTATCTAATGACAGCACTTCGCTTTTCTTTCCTTTTTCAGACAATTTCGAACAAACAGAAATGAATTTCCTTTGTTGCTGGACTTAATTCATTAACACCTAAACTTAATTTCAAGGGTGAGAGAAGTGCCCAAGGTGTATTCGAACAAGAGTTTAGACTAATTCATTATATTAGGAGGGGGAAATGTTGAGATGGGTTCAAACAATACTTTAGACCAGATATATTTGTGGAAGTGGTTGCTTATTACAGTTGTTGTACGTTGTTTCAGACCAAAAATCGATGCCCACAGTTGCGTTATACAGGTGGCCATTTAATACAGGTAACTTATACAAAGATTCTATAAACTATTCTGTGCCAGAAATTTTTGCCCATTTTGACAGGTGGTAGCCTAAGCAGTTTTCACTGTACTTCATTCTGTGCTTTTCCTATGTTTAGGATATATCTGTATCTAGACTCTTTTGCTCCAGCACTATTTTAGATATTGTAAATTTAGAAGATTTTTTATTTGTTGATATTAAACTCTAAATCTTTATGTAAAAATATGTTGTACAGTACAATGTTAATTAGTACTCTTGTATTTTAAAATAATACATTGCATTTTTTAAGTCTATATTTTTTTTAAGTTTACATGTGTTATATTACAGTTTATAGTTTCTTTGTACATTTGCCAGATTCTTTTCTTTTTGTGTTTTATTGGGAGTAGTTATCTTTTGGTATATTTATTTATATTGGTATATTTGATTATATTTATTTATATACAGTCGAATCTCGATAAGTCGCCATCAGTTAAGTAGTCAGTTTTCTGTGGTCCCGGCCAACTTACATAGGCATTAATGTTAAAAAACTCCGGTTTACTCGACACCACTGGATAAGTCGACACCCCTCCTGAAAAAATGAATTCACTCCGCACGTGTGGTGCAAATTCATTTTTTTCAGGAGGGGAAGTTGATTTATTTATTAATATATAATTAATATATTTAATAATATAATAATACATTATTATTATTAATATATATACATATTAATAAAAATGCCTTAACATTTTATGTATTTTTATGTATAAAATAATAACAGATAAACAAAACGAAAATATACAATTTACATCAGCGTCACACCAGAATCCAATTTTGCATTTTCTCACGCTAGAGGCATTAAGAATCCTTAGACGTTACTTGCCAACAAGTGACAATTGCAAAGATGATGTTTTCAAGGCATTCATGTTCATCGAAAAAGAAAGTCGAGATAGTTAAGTACTCAAAACAAACAACACAACAAATTTTTCAGTTTATCATCTACAGAATAATTGTAAATGGAGAACACAGTGTTTTGTAAGTCTATGTTACTGTATAAAGCACTACTGTATTTTACTAATTGTAGTTTTGTGGTTTTTTTCCAACTTTGCTTTAGTCAACACATCAGATAACTCAACACATTTCCACTTCCCCTTGGGGTGTCAACTTATGCAAAGTCTACTGTATATATAAAATACGTAGAACAGGGTGATATTGTCCTGTTTGATATGCAGAAGCAAAATTAATTAATATTGTATATTTTAGTGGTTGTGCAATATTGTATCTAATAAATATATGTATCAATTACAGTTTTGCAATGGCAGTGTTTTCTTTCCAAAATATGAGAAAACAAAGTTGAAATGATGATTATCTGCAAATAGTTTTTATCTCTAGGATCTATACTGAAGGAAATTAAATTCTCTTGTTCTTTGCAGTAATTGATAAAATTTAGAGAATATGATTTTGAGCCTGTGTTAAAAATATCAATGTCATCATAAAATGTGACCAATCAATTAATCAATATTTTGTAAAAGTTGGAAGAATGTTATTGACAACTTAGCTATAGCATTAGATTTTTAATTTACTGTTCTGAGGAACCTAGAATCAATTACATGTTGAATGGGTTATCAATATTTTACATAAACTAATTCTTTCAACTGGAAATTTTATTCTAAACTGATTGAGATTTTGGAATTTTCTTACAAATTCAGAATGAATAAAATAATGGATATCATTGTTTCTTATCTTTTGCTATCTAAACCAATACAACAGAGCATTAAGCAATATATCACTGACTATAGATATGAATATATTTTAAAATTTTAATTAATTGTAATAAAAAAAATTATTTTAAATATACTATTTGATATTTTTTTATTTCTTATTATAAAGATTGCACTTATTAGATAATTATTAAATGGAGAATGACTGTTTCAATGTAATAAATGTTCTTATAGATTGATATTCATATGAAAAATTCTATTCATAATAAAAATATTCTTGAATAACTGTAAATATTAAATTAATTACCTCTCTTGATTCTTCAATATCATTATGATCAACAGTTGCTGCTAATTCCGTTTGCAAATATGTTAATGCTGCTACTGGATCATTTTGAGTGATTTCCTGAAAGTGATGCTGACGAATTAAACGTTGGCATTGCCTAAGAAGCTGTTCTTTGGTAGATCGGCATAACTAATTTTTTAAAAAATAAAAGTTAAAAAATTAAAATCAAAAAATACAAAAAATATTGAAAATCAATAACCATAAAATATAATTTACCTGTAAAGACCAAAAGTCATCTAGTCTCATTTTTGGAAAGCAAGATCTACCAGGATTTCCACCAAATAAATAATGAACCTAAAACGTTTATTAATACAATAAATACAAATGCAATAATTACAATAATTTTTTATTGAAAAATATTAAAAGATTTTAATATTTAATAAATTTCAATTAAATAATGAAATAATTGTTTTAATTATTTTTTTATAATTACTAAAGAATAATTTAATTATTTTTCTTTTAATCATCAATATTAGAATTTAGTTTTTTAATTTTGAGATAACATCTAGCAAAACTATCAAACAAATTTCAGAATACTATGAAGATCACCATTGATGAATGCATAAAATTTGATCAATCGGAACCAAAGACAATGAAGAGCTTTAGTTATTCCTGGTAAAAATCAGGAATAACTAATCTATTAGTTGAAATTACTTTATAATATAATTAATCATAACTTTTCTTTCCAATGAACATACATACATCCTATATATATATTCCACTAATTTTATTTTGTTTTTTTCTATAGATAAAACAATAATCAATAAAACATCCTATTTAAAGGCAATTATTTATTGTAACATTGTCACAATGCCAGGCTACAATTTTTAATTATATTTTTAATTTATTTAATTTAAAATATATGCTCTCCACCTCAATTAGTAGTGTCTTGCCCCTATACATCATACTTTTCTTGTTAGCAATAGAGTCATGCTGGTCGTCTATCTTAGATCAAGGTTTGCCATGATTATTGTTTATTTATAAAATCATTTATTATTTTGTTGTTTGAAAATAAGAAAAGTTACAGTGAATTAAAGATTTTTGAGATTATTTTCAATTCAATTCATTAACATGCTAAATAATTATATTTACAAGTGCAATTAAGGAATTATTTCTCTCAAAACAACACAAAAGCAAAGTACTTGATATTATTTTTAATTTATATATAACAAAAAGTAAGAGTCATCAACCCTTTACCAGATTTTAAAATATTACACTTATAATAAATCTAATTAAAATGAAATAAACTATAAACAATTATCATGATATTGTCACAATGCCAGGCTGCAGTTTTTAATCATGTTTTTAATTTATTTAATTTAAAATATATGCTCTCCACTTCAAATTAGTACTCTAGTGTCTTGCCTCTGTACATCATACTTTTCCTTTAACAAGAGAGTCATGCTGATCATCTATTAACTGCTTTCAGGGGAAGAGGTTTGAACTGAAATAATGTGACTTCTGGTTTGCATTGAAAATTCATATATAATTAATCAGTACCTCCTGCCCCAAGGTTTCCATATCTTGTCTCGGATTTCATCCATCTGACTCTGTTCTTGAGATTATGGAAAGACAGACAGACGAACAACAAAGGGAATTTATAGGTCTACAATTTTTTCAAATTGAAGCCCAATAAAAATTTGACATTACGTAATAGATATCTATGTCTCATTATTTAAATTTCATTAAATCTACTTAATATTATAAATAATTTTAAATTAATTTCTTAAATTAATTTAAAAAGTTATTTTATTTATTTATTTATTATTTTATAGTAAATAAAATAATAAATAAATAAATAAAATAATTTTTTTTACTACAAAAGAAATTTTCACTATTAGTAATTTTTATTCATGTTAATACCTATAAACAGTTAAAAAATTCACTTTAAAAGATTAATGTTTGATTTGAATTTTTGAAGATATTAATTCCAAAATAAAGCAAATGCTTACTAACCTTTTTAATATGATCATAAACTAACTGATGAGCAAATCGTGGACAGGGTTCTGTTTGCTGACCATTTTCTTGGCCTCCATACTCACTACGATAAATACAGGACCTAGATGTAGAGTGATGCAGTTGAGTAACATTCAATGCAGAAATGTAGCATCTAATAATTTATGTCACATCAGCTGTAAAAAATAATTAATAAATTACAGAATCTGTGCATTTAGAAATATTGATCATATTGACACTATCATCCAAAGAATGGATGGTATAAATGGACTGTTAATTTTGTATAAAACGAACAAGATGAGTTCCTTTGACTCATCTGATTTAGTATACTTAATAAATTTAAACATTTTTATCTTTGCATTTCTTCCTTTTTTTAAATAATATACTAACATTGTGTTGATTGCATTTGATTTTATGAATAGATAGATTGAAACATATTCATATTTTGATTTGCTGATTTTTACTGATTCACATTAAAAATTACTCTTCTAAGCAATTAAAATTATCACTATTTCATCTGCATAATTTATTAAGGAAATGAAAAATGTTTACTTATTTTATTCTTTTTAATAATTTTAAAATGAAATCTACAAGTTTAGGTTTACAAATCTTTTGAGATAGATGCAATCATAACCTTTATGGTGACATTTATTATTATTATTATTATTATTGATTAATGCAAGTAGTACTGTTCTTTACCATAACTCATGAAATATAATTAACAACAACTTGTCCTCATATAGATAATAGTTTCAAATCTATACAGTTAAAACTTTAACTGTGTAATACATTATGTATTGTAATTCTTATTATTATACACATGAAGCTGTAATGACTAACTGCTGTACATATATAAGAATTCCTTGAAACAGAAATTTTATGCTAATCCAAGGAATTTTTACACAAAAGTAAATAAACATAAAAATAAAATAAGCTGACAGCCAATTATTTAATTTCTTGCAAATTCAACAATATAACATCACTATAAATGGATTATATAATCAATCTATTTGTTTAGATATATTTTTTCTTGACAAACATGAAGTATTCTGCCAATATTGTCCAATGATATCAATAACACTTTAATAATTTGTCTATTACTTCTCTGTAAATGATATGACTCTATAAATATTTATATCATTCACAGAAGTATTTTAGGAAATGTTCATTACATATACGGGGGAGGGGTGCAAAATTAGGTATACAGTTGTTATTATGGAAAAAAAATTTGCAGGGAGAAAATGGGAAGAAAAAATATTTATTTTTATGTACAAATTAAATCACAAATAAGGAATACAAACTAACAAAAGATAATAAAAATAATAATAATGAAATTGAAACATTTGTATTTCTCAGATTCTCAACTTGTATTTGTAAGATTCTCAACTTTTGCATCCCCTGTATTTTATAGGTAACATAAATAGAAGAAATAACAATTACATAAATATTTATTAGAAAAAACTTGTAATAATTTTATATAATAAAAATTGATATGAGTTAAGTTTAGTTGTTATTTATTTTGTGCATTGCCTTTACCTAATCTTTATTAACAAAACAAAAAGTGATTATTAAAATAATATATATAGCTATCCTAAATGTTCATTTATTTAACTTTTTATTAAAGAAAACTTTTATCTTTTCTTCATAAAAAATTATATATATATATTTTATTCTTTCACACTATAAACTTTTCAAAAAGATAGTTTTAAGAAATTGATCTACAGGTTTATGTTTGCAAACATAACCAAAAATTTAAGTAGAATTAATCTTATCCAAATTTTTGGTTGTTCATTAAAAACATGTGACTTGAAGTTAATTAAATTAACTTTTTTGAATATATAGTACATATATACATATGTATTCAAAATATATAATAATAATAATAATAATAATGCAAATGATCATAATCTTTGTTTCTATAAAATAGGAAATCATTAATAAGTAATTGTAAATGTGTTTCATATCTTAGTTTCCATTTATAATGTCCACTTTATTGTCATAATCATACTTTATGATGATTATGACAACAGCATGGAAGTATTTTTATATACACTATATAAAAAGTTATAATAATAATAAATGCCAATTTTAGCTAGATAGCTAGAGCAGTAAAAATATGTCTTCTACTCTGAGAAATCTGGATTTGTCTAGGTTGGATTCTCAGAAATTTTCATGAATAGTTTGACCTGAAACGCTGTCTATCCTCATCATTGCTCCTGACCATTTGGATCTGGCTGAACCCGTAATGTGTAAGAAAAAATGAAACCAATTTAATACCAAATGGTAAAAAGAATTTAAAAACTTTTAAATATTAATTTGATGAAATATATATCAAAATCACTTCACAAAGTGTACCCATGTCCAGAAAATAACCATCCAATTCATAGAGTGAAAAATAATCAAGTTTCACACTTTTGTGAGGAGTGCTATTACTGCAAGAAGGTAGAGAGATAAGATTTTGAAACCACATGCAAGACTTTTCTGAGATGCTATGGATGTAATTTCATTTTCATGGATGAAACACACAGGTCTGCACTCACCAATGACTTTCTTGACAAAATTTATGTCATATGGAATGGCTAACATGTACCTAAATCCCAGAGAATGTATGGGATGCTTTAGTTGTATCTCACAACTACCACCAAGAACACTCTAGGAGCTTTAAGTTTCTCTTATTCAAGAACATATTTTGCTTCCAACAAAGCTGTTAAACAACACTATAACCAGTATGAGCAATTGCTCTGCAGGGTGTGTGCATACAGGACACAATCATATGCCATATTAATCATTTTCTGTGAAAAAAAAATCAACAACAATGCTTAATCCTTTTTCTTGTTGTTTTTGATTTGACATAATTTAGATTAAAGTTCTGCTTTTCAATTGTTGTATTACATAAAAAAATACAATGCTCATTATATGTTAAGTTTTATGCTGTTCTGATCACTAAGTAGTTCCTATGATGTAATTAATGTTTATTTTTATTTTAAATTTAAATTAATGTTTATTCTTATTTTTTGGATATGAGTGTATATGAAAAAAGGAAATTACAACAGAGTTGATCTGGAATCAACTAAACTAAATAGTATAGATTTTATATCTTTTTTAAAACTTTCTCTTTAATGAACCAAAGTCATTAAAGAGAACGTTGCAAACACTTTTATATAATGCAATCTTTGTTATACAAAAAAGTTTTCTGAAAACAAATGTTACAAAATAATCTTGATCTTTACCATAATGTTTTGATAAAAAGTCAGTTTTCTTTTCTAAAATTTTTTCATAGTAAAATATATTTCTTTTTTAATACTTTGTTGATAATATCAAGGATTTTAGTACTTGAATTTTTCTAATATAAAGTTTTACAGAAATTTTTTTGCTTAAATTTTAAATCCATATTGTGTACAAGGTGGTATCAGCAAGTTCCAGCACTATAGCTAGCATTACTGTACCATTCAACGAAAGTGCACATGCTTGTCAAAGTCAATGCTTCCATATCTGCTGATTCGTTATGCCAAGCAGCTTTGTAATGTAAATATGCATTCAGTCATTACATGCAGTTTTGTGAAATAGTGCAAAGATCATTCTGTGATCTATACAATGTCTGACAGATTTGAGCAATATTCAGCCATCAAGTTTCATGAGAAGCCCAGGAAATCTGCTACCAAGGCCCTGAAAACGCTTTGACAGACTTTCAGCAAATATTTGCTAGATTGAATACAGGTTTTTGAGTGACACACATTTCAAGGCTGATGACTGAGTGTCAGTTCAAGATGACAAGCATTCAAGGCAGCCAATCACCAGCAAAACAGAAGAAAATGTCAAAAATATTTGCCAACTGATCCATGAGGACCATAGCTAAACAATCCATCAGCTCTGTGGAATGGTTGAAATTGGTTATGGAACTTGCCAGGAGATTTTCAGACAATCTGAACATGTATTGCATTGCTGTAAAATTTGTGTCCCGGCTCCTGACAAGCAGTGGTGTTTGGGTTGATGGCTACAATCCCAAAACAAAACAAGTCCTCGCAATGGAAGAGCCCACTGTCACCAAAAAAGGTGCAGAAATCAGAAGTGCAATAAACTGCATGCTTGTGGTATTTTTTTCAACATTAGGGCATCATTCACCAATAATTTGTTCCTACCAGCATGACAGTCAATTCTGACTTTTACTACAATGTTTTGAGCTGCTTAAGAGAAAATATGAGATAAAAATGACTGGAACTGCAGCACAACCACAATTGCTGTTGCATCATGACAGTGTGCTCTCTCACATCTCTCTAAAGACAACGTAGTTTATGGCAGGAAACAGGATGATCATTGTTCCATGCCTCTGTACTCACCTGATTTAGCCCCATGACTTTGTAATGATGTAATGTTCCCAAAAATGAAACTGAGGTTAAAAGGACATTGTTTCAAGACCATTGATCCAAACAGAATCGCAGACAGTATTGGATAGCTTGCAGAAAGAAGACTTTTCACGATGTCTGTGTGTCATGGAAGTGCTAGGATCACTGTATATGATTCCAAGTGTAGTGGATGGAATCGCCCAGGCGAGCGATTCCCGCTCTGTTTGTAAGACAACGGGAACTTTCGTAATTCAAAATCATAGCCGTTACGAAAGAACCGTTAGAAAAAATCCGTTGGGAAAGCCGTTGTGGTTTGAATCGACGATCAACGGACGATTGACTGTCGGAGAATGGCCGTTGGCCGGACTTTATGAAGACATTGAAGCTGATTGGCAGAGAATTTGAATGCCAGCTACTATATAAGAAGCAGTTTTCGGCAGGAAAAGGGGATCTCGCTATCTCTCTCTTTGGGACTTGCGGAAACCGGGTGTAAGTGGACTCCCGTTGGATTATCACAAACTTTTCCTGACTCAGAGGTGCCGCGAGTACTAAGTCTGTTAACAAAGGTTGTAAAGTGTCCTTCCGATGAACTTGTACGGAACATAGTCGGTTGTAACTTAGATTAGTGTATTGTGGACACCTAGTTGTAAATGTTATTTTGTATTTATTTTGTATGTTTGTCTCGTCAATATAAACGTTGTGTTTTGTCAATCCGACTGGTGTTATTTTGAACATTACTCCAAGGAAACTATTTTGAAGAGGATGGCAATTAAATTCTAACATCATCATCCTGTAAATTTTTATAGGTCTAGTCTGGAAACTTTCTGATACCTCTTTGTATCTATAACATTGATGTGGTGATAAATAATGACAGCTGAGTAATCTATTATGTCTGATGTAAATCAAAAATATTTATTGGATATCCCTGTTTTTGCAATATTTCTAAGAAGAATTTAAAGACTTTTTTAAATGTTTATATATAACATAAAATACTCTTTCAAGATTTAACTCATCTGAAAATCTACAAAGAAATACAGTAGAGTGCCGTTTATCCAAAAGCTGGTTAACCGACATTTCGGTTGCCAGCATGTTTCGGTTGAAAGCTTTCCAGTCAGACTGTGTCGTGCTGAATCAAACGTTTTTGATACTAGATTAACTTCTAAAGTATAATTTTTTTGTTTTTATATTTTTCAATATATTCATTTTGTTTGTACAAAATAAAGAAATAATTTTTAACGATACAATAGCCATGATTATTATTATAAAAATTTTCATTAGGCTTAAAATCAACAAAAATTCAACACGAAGCGACATGCAACGGAGAAAAATTTAAACATCAGATAGGTTAATATATTTTTTCGTACATAATCGGTTATCCAAAAAATCAGTTACCCAAACAATCCCAGTCCCCAATTGACTCGGATAAATGGTGCTCTACTGTACTTACATAAAAGTGATAAATGAAAATGAATTTTTTAACAAACCAAATGATTATATCAGTTTCCTGAATTACTGAAAATTCAAATTAAATTTATTATTTATATTTTATCTAAATTCAAATTTAATTTGAAACATTCTATAAGGAGATGATCAAAAACTTTTGTTCAACAGTGCTGCAGTTGCATGTATGACATGTATTTGTGTACAGACTGAGCTAATACAAAACCAATGATCTAGATATGCAGTAAGGTATTTGTTGCACTCAGAACTGCATATGGATTATGCGTACATATATTGATAGTATCATTGCCACCAAATACATCCAAATCAACCAATGTGTTGTTGTTTTTGGCTGTGAAGACTGCAGAATGGTAAAGATTGATGGGGATGCATGCCTACCCAAAACTACTATTGTCAAATGGTGTGCAAAACTTGTGAAGGTCACAAAAATATTGTAAGATAAGCCGAGGATCATGGGCAATACCAGGTGACCGCTTACTCAGTATGAAATCGGTAAGATTCAACTTTGATGTTCTAGGATGGCTTTATCGAGCTTATTGATGATCAAGATCGTGTGATCCCGATCAACGTCGGGATGCTGACACCAGATAGGGATGAAATTCACACCCTATCATGTTTAAAATATTATTAAAAAGGAGAGCTTAAAATTTAGAGAGTGGGGAGTGCATAGGTAAGTTGATAGGAGTCCATTTAACAACTAACAAATGCTTTAATTAATAAACAACAAGGATACAAATGGACTAACTGGTTAGAATCTAACTATGATTCAACCTTAAAGTTAAATCCCTAACTGTGAGACCGAGAGAGAGTTTACAAATCTAATATATTACCTCATTTATAATGTGATTGATAACATTTCTGCACTCTGAGCAGAAGTTCAATCTGAAGAAGTATGGCACTAGGTTTACATTATGGAGGATTCAATGATGTGCTGTGCACGGAGTCTGGCGCGTATCTTGTATTTATACTACTTTTCTCCTCCAATAGAGATTAAGAATTAAGATCATCTGACTGGGTGTCATGATGAATCCTTTTGGTTTAATCAGCCCTTTAGTCATGGAGATAAAGATCTCTCTCAGGAACTGACTGTCAACATAGGATTTCATTCTCTTTGATTTGTAGCTTTGATAAAAATTTTGAATTATTACATTTAATTTTAAAAGATTTTCTATTAATTTCTAGAATATTTTATCTCAAAATATTCAGAATCTCACAATATACAACCTCATGTTGACATGGCTATATTCTGGTCACTTAGCTTTCATCTCTTCTTTCAGAGACGAATAATATCAAAACAAAAGACAAAATTCATCTCTCAGAGACAGAGGTGATTCTTGTCATTTGTAATGTCTTTCATCTCTTCTTTCAGAGACGAATGATATCAAAACAAGAGACAAAATTCATCTCTCAGAGACAGAGGCGATTCTAGTCTTTGTTATTGACATCACTGGACATTAGGTTGATTGTATAGGTTCAGGTTATATGCACACACAACATGGTATAGAATTTTGATGAAATTGACCAATGAAATTGTAAAATTTTCAAAAATGTAGAGTATGTAATTATAGATCATGTGGTAAGGCAAGCACAAGTTCAAATAAAGCATGTAATTTTGACAAAAATATGTTTTTTGTTTTATAATGTTTTTACAGATTGTAATGTTAAATTGTCTCTTAACAAATAAAACTTTTAATAACCTAAGTTAGAAAAGCATATGTACTTAGTTAAGGAGAAATTAGATGGTAATATTTCGAAAAATACTTAGAGAGACAGATAACATTAACATCATATTCAATAGTTCAGTAATTGATGTAGGATAATTAAAACGGATGGAATCAGTGGCAATTCTGAGTAGGCACTGGAAAAAATCAGAAGCATTTTCTCTCTGGAAATATTCTTTTCTGAGATAGAGAGTGTTCTCTAATACAATTGTACAGTGCATTGCATGTAGCATTCAGTCATCCATACTGGATATAACAAAATTAAGGCAACAGACAAAAGACCAATTGAAAGACAACTATCTGCTGGTCTCTGGGAGACAAGAGAAAAAACTTGTCCAGAATTGCATTTGGAGAGATGTGATGATCTCTCAAGACATAAATAAATGATTAGCCAATCAGTGACTGGCTTGTGATGTAGACAATATCTTGCAAAGACAACATATAATAACCAGAATATGGTTTCAGGTCCCTTTCTATATGTGATTTTTTCATGTTTTCAGTTCTCTGAGAAAGTCTCTGAAAGGATGAGCAGTTCCAGCCAAACAACATGAAGAGGGATATATTAGACTTTCTTATGCAACAGCCAACCAACTTCTACTAGATGGGCATTGTCAACTTGGTTTGTCAATGAGACAATTTCATTAATGCCAGTGGCAATTTCTTCTATATGGAATGAACTTACCTCACCTACAGCCCTTGAAATGGAAACTTTTTGATCATCCCTTATATTATTAAATATCATATGCTGCTACAAGAGCATACAAATTTTCTCAAATTTTCCTAATTATGAAGAGCATTTATTTATCAGGAGTTTTTTTTGAATGATTAAATTTTAGTAATTTAGTATAAATTTGATAATAAATTTTTTTAATATCTATTTTATTTGGTCTTATTTTAATACTTTCCTATCAGATCTATTTTCTCATAGTAATCTCCTTATCAACAATTATTTTGTAATATTGTTTGATATAAACTTAGCAATTAAAACGGTTTTAACAATTTAAACAATTTTTATTGTGAAAAAAAACTTTAAATGAAATACAAATGTTGAGAAAACATGATACAGTGTAACCTCGCTTAATGAGCATAATTCATTCCAAAATCTTACTCATAATGCAAAATACTCTTTAAGTAAAACAATTTTTCTCCATATAAATTAATGTAAAATACGATAATGTTCCATACCGAAAAAAAATACTCAAATATTTTACATATAATGTTTATTCAAAGAAAATTATACAATATACATTGTTAAGGAGCATGAATCATCATCATCTTTTCTTCTAGCACAGAATGAACCAACCTGAAATGCAAATTCGATTTGCAGAAAGCAAAAAAAAAAAAAAAAAAAAAAAAAACAAAAAACAATCACAGCTAATATGTTTGATAAATACTTCAAAGTTATATGCTAAATTCTTAGGCTGTGTAAAGGCTATAATTAAATCTAATACGATTGTACAGCACATTGCATGTAGCATTCAGTCATCCATACTGGATATAATGAAATCAAGGCAATGGTCAAAAGACAACTATCTGCTGGTCTCTATTATAAATTGATTAATTTGACTAGAGGCATGGGTGTAGCCAGGAAGGGGTATGGATGGGCATGCCCCCCAGAAAATTACAGCCCAGCCCCCATGCAGTTAACCTGATGCCTCTCTCCAGAAAATTACAGCACCCCCCCCAGTTAACCTGGTGCCCCTCCCAGAAAATTACAGCCTCTACTAGGCCCCTCCCATAACAAAATCCTGGCTATACCAATGACTAGAGGTAGGCAGTTATGCTTTTAGTTTGTTTTTATTTTTTTATTTTTAAAGTTTCGCTGGATGAAAATTTTTCTATAAGAAATAAAAAGACGTAGTCGCTTCCAAAAAACTTTTGGTAGATCACCATTTATTTCCTTAAAATGTTCCATTAGAATAAAAACTTCAGGACGACCCGACCTTTCTTTGTAGGCTTCACAGCCACCCAGGAAACAATTCTTTAAAACATAGGAAAAAATCCAATTAAAATTACAATAATTTTTCAAAAATTGGAATTGGTGATCTTACGACGTCTTAGGTTGCATCCATGACTTCCATTCGGGAGCTTTGGACTTTTTATCCACTTGAAAATTGCACTGTAAAATGTAGATTAGGTTGTCTTGTCCTCCCTCTGGCAGCGAATTATCAATAAATTTTTTATTTTTAAAGTTTTGCTGAATGAAAACTTTAAAAATAAATTATCAATAAATTTTATCTTTATTTTATTTTTAAAGTTTTGCTGGATTTTCATCCAGCGAAACTTAAAAATAAAAAGCCTACAAAGAAAGGTCGGGTCGTCCTGAAGTTTTTATTCTAATGGAACATTTTAAGGAAATAAATGGTGATCAACCAAAAGTTTTTTGGAAGCGACTACGTCTTTTTATTTCTTTTAGTTTGTATTAAATTTAATAATTATAAATAACTAATTTTTAATTTAGACATTTCTAAAGTTTAATTTGGAATTGGTCATTAAATTTAATATGAAATGGCAGCATAACTGCCTACCTCTAGTCAAATTATTTAATTTCTAATATTTAATTATAGCCTTTATATAGCCTAAAAATTCTGCATATCATTTGGCGTGTTTATAACAAGCTATGATTGTTAATGTTTATACGTAATATGTGTAAACACAAGTTTGGAAAAATGTGTGATCACAAGTGACAGTAAAATGCTAGTGGAACGAGTGCTAAATACAAATTAATGGAGCATGCACAAAATCCAAGACTTCCCTTCTCCTGGTCACTCATTATTTGAAACGTCGCTCATTAAGCGAGTCAGTTTTTCACAATTTGCTTTGCTCATTATGTGAAATACTTGTTACGCAAGGTGCTCATTAAGCGAGGTTCCACCGTATATTAGTTTCAGCAGCATTTAATAATTAAATTGAAATTTAAAAGAAACACGCAGATTTTTTCTGAGATATTATTATCTGAAGTATCTAAAACTAATTTCTCATTTTAGTGCAAATTTATTTGGTATAATTAAGACAATAACTTTAAAATTCAGAATGTATTTTTTTACTGATATAAAAAAAATTATCAATGTGTCAATAACTTAAACTATTGTTTTAAAGAAACCAAAGGAAAACAAATGATAAATTTACTATCAGCATTCATCTTAACTTGTCAATGATTATTTTAAGAACTTAAGTATCCAAGAGAGAAATGACATTTGCAAATTTCAAGTGCCATAATAAAAATAAATATTTATGATAATTACTGAAACAATTAAATTACTGAATTTATGCTTAAAATGTCACAGTACAATAATTGTTAATAAAGAGTTTAATATGAAAAATTCTATAAAAGATATAAGTGATTGAATTAATTGTCAAACTGCCTAAGTAAACAAAAAATAAAAATACATACAATAATAATCAAAGCATTTAAAATACTTTAAAGATTATTCTGAAAGTCAATACATGTAAACTATATTATAAAATTTTTAAAATTCTATATTAATCATATTTATTTTAATAATCAAATGATCTGCTGGAGTAAAATTTTAATCACACTGTGATATAATTAATTAATTATAAAGATATTACATAATTTGGACTAAAGGTAGGCAGTTAAGCCACCATTTCTATTAAACTAACTTCAGTCCAAATTATGTAATATCTTTATAATTAATTAGCAATATCACAGCCTGATTAAAAATTCAGTGGATCATTTAATTATTACTATATGTCAAATATAGTAATAATTCATAATTCATTCATAAGTCATATGTTATGTATAGTTTTATACATAATTACATATTTTTTAAAACATTTAATTTAAATAATTAAAAACAATACTAAAATTAAGATATTTTTAAATCAGAAGTCAATTTGTCTTACCACTTGTTTTGTACTATATCATATACCCAGAAAGAATTTTTCACATTATCTTCTCTCCTATCTTTATTGGATCCCTAATAATATAAATATATAATATAAATGACTAGCTATACTTGCATATTGTGATTTTTAAAGTTTGTTTGTAAGTTTTTAAAGTTTGTAAGTTTGAACATAAAAAATATTAATAACTGACAATTTAGAATTATTATATAATAATATATATGATGAAGTTTGTTCTGTTAATATAATTTTATTTAAAAATGTTTGTTATTTAATGCTAAATTATTTCACAGTTAATGTCTAGATCTAGATTATTGTCACAATCAATAATTATCTGTCACTTATATTCAATTTCAAATCAATTAGCATCTTATAAATGATGATGCAATTGAGTGATTTTGGTATTATTCCATAAAAAATAATCTCATTGATTCTTCTTAACTTTAAGTTAAATAAAATCATTTTATCTGTGGTTAGGTACTTAAAATAATGTTACATTTTAAAAATAAATCAATTAATTAATTAACTACAAAATGTACCAAAAGTTTCTAGTACAGCTATTATTTTGAGAATGAATTTATTCTTTTGAATCAATTAAACAAAAATGGAGATAGCTATTGTTATTTTTTACTTTTAATGATTAAATAAAAAAACTTTTTACTGTTTTAAAGTTTATGTTTTTCTAATCTATAAAGATTAGAAAAAACAAACTTTAAAATAAAACTTCAAAAGAAGTTAGTAAAATAAATCATTCTCCAACTTTTTAAAAATAATTATCAGATATATTTCAAAGAAACGATCAATTGTAATATTTTTGAAAATAACTATATTGATTTGCAAATAAACAAATACACTGGGGAACAAAAGTTAAACATAACATGCAAAAATCACAAATAAAAATCCCTTTAATGAATATTACAAGTTAAGTGCATTATAATAAACCATTATAGCTTAAGTACATTACTATGCACTTAACATAAGAAAAATTCAATTAAATACTTAATGACATGCAAATTATGTATTTAATAGCCAAAATGGCACACAAGCTTATCTTGCAGTCAAGATATATTGACAGCAATACAAGGTTGACAATGGCTCAGCACATTTCAAAGAAAGTTATAAATGCATAAAAAATTAATGGCCATTAATGCAAAAGTGAAGATTTCAGCTGCTGGAAGTAGTAGAGAAGTGTATTAGACTAAAAATTTGTCTTCTTAGTGTCTCTCAAACACGTTCAATAGGATTTAAGATAGATGATTTGAATGAATAATTTGCATAGATTATTGTTTCACTTTCAAGATGTTAGTATAATAAATAAGTGAGACTACTCTGGTCTGTTGTGGAAATAAGTATTATCTTCTATTAACATAGTATCAGGACCCATTGCTATAATAAATAGGCATTAATGTTAAAAAACTCCAGTTTACTCGACACCGTTTAACTTGTCACTACTGGATAAGTCGACACACTTTTGCCATCCCACACTCCAATAAGTTGTCACCCCCTCCTGAAAAAATGAATTCACTCCGTACGTGTGGTGCAAACTCATTTTTTTTCAGGAGGGGGAGGCGATTTATTTATTAATATATAATTAATATATTTAATAATATAATAATATATTATTATTATTATATATATATATATATATATATATATATACACATATTCATAAAAATGCCTTAACATTTTATGTATTTTTATGTATAAAATAATAACAGATAAACAAAAAGAAAATATACAATTTACATCAACGTCACACCAGAATCCAATTTTGCATTTTCTCACGCTAGAGGCATTAAGAATCCTTAGACGTTACTTGCCAACAATTGACAATTGCAAACATGATGTTTTCGAGGCGTTCATGATCGTTGAAAAAGAAAATCGAGACAGTTAAGTACTCAAAACAAACAGCACTAAACGAATTTTTCAGTTTTTCATCTACAGAGTAATTGTAAATGGAGGACACAATGTATTGTAAGCCTATACTACTGTATTTTCCTAATTGTAGTTTTGTGGTTTTTTTTCCAACTTTGCTTTAGTCATCACTTCGGATAACTCAACACATTTCCACTTCCCCTTGGGGTGTCAACTTATGCAGACTTGACTGTATATACACTGAGGACAAAAATATACAAAAAGGACAATAATGGGTGATGATAAAAATACAAATTCAACACCATCATCAACTTCAGTCTTGTTATCATCAACTGTAATTTCTGGATCAGTATTTCCCAATAAAAATTTAATAATGAAAAAAAAATTAATTTGTTCAATAAACAAAAGACACCATCTAATAATAAACAAATTTGCAAATATAACTCACAAAAAATAATAAAAACCAGTAAAAAAGAAATGATAATTTTAAAGAGTAAAATATTAAAGAAAAATGTTTATAGACAACTTTTGATGCATTAATTACAATTACTCCATAAATATTAAAAGCAAAAAAATCCTTTTCAAACATTACTTATTACTGCACAAAGATTAAATTCATGACTGAATGAAGATATTTTAAATACCCTCAGCCTACAGCCCTCAGATATTTTAACAGCCTATTTTCTACACGAGGGGGAAAAATGTCGTATTTTAAGTGTTTAATAAATAAAATATTCAATTTTTTCATTTTTGTTTTAATTTGGGTCTTTTTTATGTAAGAATTATTAGCACAATGTTTTATTAAAATTTTCACATTTGGAGTCAAACTTGAAAAATTACTAGTAATTTATCAGTAAACCAGTAACATTTTGGAAATTTACTGTATTGTTGTTAATAAAAAAGTTGACAAATTTGCAACCCCTAATGCCAACCTGCACTACAAAGCCATCACTTTAAAACTGTGTCTTTCCAAAATGCTTTAAGGAATGACATCAGATTCCAAACCATCTACATACCAATACTCTTCAAGAATCAGTTAATTATATATACAAAATTTATCTTAGTAATTTCTAATTAGTTATATATCTGTGCTCAAATAAAAAGCAAATAGATGATTGATATTCAGTTCTACACAATCAATCAATCTATTTGGCTATAAACTATTTTTAGCCTAATTATGCACAAAGATCTATAGACATATTGATAATACATATTCATTGAAAAGTCAATATATCATCATAATGTAATGAATAATCATAATCATCTAATAATTAGCATAAACAATTCTTGTAGCAATTTGTCAGTTATTACAATTATCAATGTTCAGAGAAATAAAAACAGTTGCTTGACATTTAATTACCAATTATAGACAACTGTATTATAAAGCAAATATATTATTACAAATGAATCCCAAATGAGACTCCATGATCCATCATATTCTATAATGTATAAGTATGATCTTTTATATGGTACATATTTTGAACTAAAGTTTATAGCACATAGTTCAAAATACATACTATATATAGAAACATATTAAAAAATTACAGAATAAGAGAATAATACTACAATTAATGTAGAAACTAATTCAACTTCAAAAGACTATATCCAGTAATAATTACAAAAATATGTTTTATTCTTATGTGTGCATTTTAAATGCAACTTTTATAATAACCTGTTGCTATACATAGTCTTATGAAGTGGAGCTTGAAATTCCTCTGACTTTTAGATAATGTATAATCTGTTTCTATATTAATTTTATGTGCATGTTAAGTGATGAAAAATAGTATTTTTCATTTTAGATTACTTACAGAAAGAACATGAATTTCATTTAAATCAGGATCAATTGTTGCTCTTTGTGTAAATCCTGCAGCAGGCACTACAAAGCATTAATTAGATATTAATAAATTTAAAATTATGATTGTATTACATATTTCAAAAAACAGAATAATATAATTTCTGTACTTATTAATATGTTACCTTCAGATTGTGTTCCATCACATATAATTTCAACTTCATCAGAATCAACATTATATGTAAAAAAATCACTTAAATATTCTTTTGACCTTTGTCCAGCAAATATATACAGTAATCTTGATTTCTGAAAAATTGTAAAAAATTTCTAGCAAATTATAATTTATGTTGTTGTTATTTATACATTCATAAAAAATAACACTATATCCTGAATATTTTTAACATTAAATACTAATATTTCTGTGTATGTAGTGTCTACTTGGACCTTGTTTATTAATAGGACTTATTATTGGTGTAGTTTCTGATTAGCAAAGAGAGGAGATCTTAGTCAAAAGTCAAAACAAAATATCTTTATTTTCAGGTAAAAATAAAAATATTTTATTTTGACTAAGTTCTCCTCTCTTTTCTAATCAGAAACTATATCAGTATAATAAGTCCTATTAATAAACAAGGTCCAAGTAGACAGTATATACACAGAAATATAGAAATTAGTAAATCAGTAAGGACATAGAGGTAAAAAGAACTAAATACTAATAATATGATAAAAGATTCTAAATGTAAAAATTCTAAAATAACTCACTTCATGAAATAACATTGAATGACCAATGCGAGATTTTATTTCTTGAGGGCCTAAATTAACATTCGAAGAATCATCTCTTAATTTATGCCAGGTATTAGTTGGTACATGATATGCATATAATCCACTAAATGATGGTTCTGTACATAACCTATCATCTACTGTTGCCAAATTACTGAAATAGAATATTTCATTTTTTAATATTGAATTTATTTTGTAAAATTTATAGTTATCTTGAATTCCATAAAATTATAATAATCATGTAATACAAACAACATAGCAAATACTGAATTTTATTGATTATAAATGCAAATTAACAGTGATTTCTTATCATCATCCTTTATGGATGATGATAAGAAATCACTGTTAAAGTTAATCAAAACCAATAAATCTGTAGTTTAAATATTAATTAGCAAATTTAATTGACACATGTAAGAAGGCATTTTAAATTCTTAAAACTTTTAATTAAAATTTAGTACAGCTTAGTTATAGAACAGCAGTATAAAATACAAAAACTGTGTTAATGAAAAGTTTTGTATTTTAAAGAATTATATTATTTTAATACAATTAAATAGATAAAACAATAAAATTAAGTAATTTTTACCTATTTAAAATTCTCCCGCCAAAAACATATATAGTATTTTTACCAATGTCCATACACATTTGATGATCAAATATTAGTTTTGGTCCACCCATTGCTGCAGTGTCATCTGTTATTTGTGTCCATTTATTAGTATCTATATCATAAACGTGAAAATCACTCTGAAATTAAAACAATAAAATAAATTAAGTATTTAAAAAATTAATTGTCTTTAGTTTTTTAAATTAATTCAATAATTTTAAAAAATTTAATTAATTTGTACAATACTTGTTATTAAATTATGTAATTGTTGTCTATTATAGAATTAATTACTTAATTTAGAATTATAAGACTAATGTTGTCTTAATTTTCCATGTTTAGAAAATATATAAGATATTGTGTAATGATACTCTTATAACTAATAATTGTCATAGTAATATTTGAGGAGTCAAATAGGAGGTCATTGTATTACCCCCTCTGTAACAGGAAACTAATCCTTTAGTTGATTTATTAAAAAGTTTATAGGTATTAAATGAATTTGTCTAAGTTTGTCTTCAAATCTATAACTTTTTTCTATTGTTAAAAATAAAATATGATCTTAAAATTTCATATTTCAATTTTATATTCTTATAGGAACAGTATAAGAAAGTTTTTTAAAAATTAATGACTTGAACAAGAACAAAGTACTAACAAAAAATTAAGAAAAAGTTACTCAAAAGAAGTTTTATAAAAAGATAAATGCTAATAAACATGAAAGTGGACACTTTTTATACTAATCACTATACATTTAAAAACTAAACATAAAGAGAAAAATGAAAAAATAAGTAACACGCAACAATTTCAAATAATGATCTAAAATTTAATTTATGAAAAAACAATTTTAAGTTTTTTAATTCTGTGGAAATATAAAACTTTAAGAAATAAATAGCAATTAATTAGTGGCTATGGTAATTAATTGTGATACTTTAGACTACTTAAATTGCAAGTAGCTTTTCATATTTTCTTTTCAGTTTCAAAATGAAAACATAATGACTGTTAACAAGATCTGATTGATAAGGTCTCCAATTTTTATAAAATTATAGAAAATAGGTTTTGGAAGAGTTAGAATATAACATAACAAAAATCTACTTTGTTAGAGTTCACTCTAAATATCAGTTTACTGAAGCACTTTTGTCAGTGCCACCTGACAATAGGTTTGGTTAACCAAAAGTACTTGGAAAAACTGATACTTAGAGAGAACTCCAACAAAACAGATTCTTATTATATTTTAAAGGATTTTGCAGTTATTTTTCATTATTATGATAGAATAATATAACCAACCTTATATAGTAGTAAAATTTATTTCTGGATGCTTTTATAAAGAGGTCTAAATCTATTATATAATACATACAATAAAAACTATTTCATTTGTTTTCGTCTGAAATTTTGTATATATGTTTCTAATAATAATAAGACAGTAAACCTTAAAATTTTTTCTAATAGAAATACTTTTCTATTTCTAAATTTAAAAGTAATTATTACATAAAAAGATCTTACAGAAATCCAACTGAATATAGAACTAAACTATTAAGCTAAGCAATTCTTAAAATAAAGTTTTTTTTTTATAAAAAAATAAAAATTAAATAATATCCTATTAGGGGGAAGTAACTTATGGGCCCACATCAGAAATACAAACATGTGGTTTTCTTCTAAAACCAACTTGTTACTTTGTTAGATTCAAACTATGTAATGTTATTTTCCTTCAGTAATGCAACATTTTGTTGTTCAATGCTACTTATAAAATCTCTAGGCACCACGTGCCCCAACAGATAAATCAGCGAAAGAATAATTAATGTTAATACATACAAATGCATTAATACATTTTTTATAACAATCAAGAAGTGTCAATGTATAATACATAGTTCCATATTGTTCTAATCAGATAATGCCAGTAACCAAACTAGAAACATATGAAATAACATATTTCACTTTCTTACTGTAGATAAAATCATTTTTTATTCTTTATAAAACATTTAATTATTTTTAATAAAATATCAGGTCAGTCCATAAGTTCATGCATATTTTTACCTACAAAAAAAGCAGCCAAAAATTTTAATTAAATTTTATTTCAATCTATAATGTATTCACCATTATTTTGTACAATTTCTTGCCATCTTGATGGTAGCTTTTTAATCCTGTCTTCATAAAATGATTTCAGTTTTGAATCAAAATATTCAAAAATAGCCTTTTTTACATTGCTCTCATTCTCAAAAGTTTTCCCTTTTAAAAAATTCTGCAAACTGCAAAAAAGATGATAATCACTGGAAGCAATATCTGGCAAATAAGGTGGATGAGGTAAAATTTCCCAGTTGTAGCTTTCAAGTTTCTGTACAGTTATTTTTGCAGCGTGTGGTCTGGCATTGTTATGCTGCAAGAGAACCTGCTTTCTGTTTACTAACAACAGTCGATTTTTTTTCAATTTTTCATTTAAACGCTCTAATTGCTCACAATACATTTGAGCTGTAATTGTTTGATTAAGTTCTAACAGCTCAAAGTGAATTACACCTGACATATCCCACCAAACAGACAAAAGAATTTTTTTTGGATGCAACCCACTTTTTGCAGTCGGTTTTGGCTGCTTGTCGCGATCCATCCATTGTCTTTTTCTCATCACATTATTATAGAGGATCCATTTTTCGTCTCCAGTAACCAGCCTACCAAGAAAAGGTTCTAAAGCAATACAGGATAAAAGAGACGTGCAAATGTCTACACACTGCTATCTGTTAGCTATTGACAGTTCATGTGGTATCCATTTTCCTAGCTTTGAAACTTTTCTGATTTGTTGTAGGTGTCTATGAACAGTTCCATGGGATGAATTTAAATGTTCCACAATTTTATAAACTGTTAAAGATGGTTCTGCTTCAACTACTGCAGAGAGAGCATCATCATCAAAGTCAACAGGTCTTCCAGTACGAGCCTTATCCTCCACACTAAAATCATTGTTTCTAAATCTTTCAAACCACTTCTGCGCAGTCCTTGCACTAATTACAATTTGATTATGTACAGTATTTATTTTTTTGGCTGCATTTGTAGCATTCTCACCACTTAAAAAGCATAAAACATGTCTTTTATCTTCATCGGTTACTTCCATTTTAACGAAAATAAACAACTGAAATGTTTACAATTTTAAACAGTATTATATGAATGAGATCCAATTTAACACTTCAGTATAAAATTATCACATTAGACTGACATGTTTAACAGCAAAACAAGATTTTTCTCAAGGTCATAAAAATGCACATGGACTTATGGACTGACGTGGATAGATTTATATAAAAAAACATAACTCCAAGTAAAAAAATAAAATTTTGTTTAAAAAATTAATTTAATAACTTTCATTTTACTTCTTATATTCATTATTTAATTTCAAGAATTAATATTGTTATAAACTTAAATGAATAGCAATTTAAATAATACTTATGTAAGAACATAAGAACAATTATTTTACTTTAATTGTAATTGTAAGATGTAGTTCAAATGTAACATTATTATAAACATGAGATAGCTAGCAATAATTATCAAGTAAACGCAATATATTTAAAATTGATAATAAAATAAAGCATATGTTTTTCACCAATATCTTTACTATAATATAATCGATAAGAATAAGAACAAATTAGTTATTACAAAAAAATGAAAAACATTATAGTATATGAAATTAAAATTTATTATTTAATGTTATAAAATATAAACAAAATTAAATATAAGAAAATAAATAATTTTTAATGATATTTTTCCACGTGCTGATTATAAAATAATGAATACAGACACAAAAATATAACATTTTTAAAAATTAACCTATAATGACTAATGTTTTTGTAAAAGTTTTCATACCTTTAAATTTTCTGGAGTTCTCATTGTTGAATCTAAATACTTTCCCAATGTAAATATTTTCTTTCTTTCAGAATCAAGGCACATTTTATGGCAGGATCTTGGACTGGGCCCATTCTTCAAAATATAATTAATAAAAATTTAATTATTTATAAATATTCTTTAAAAAATACTTTAAAGACTTATTAAGCAAAATACAATGGTTACAGTAGCTATACCCCTGTAAAATTGTTAGAGTAAAAAAAATCCTAAATCATAACAGCAGCATTTATAGGCCTATGAAACTTTTACTTCAATGTTTTTAATTTAATTTTTTAAAATTAACACTTTAAAAATATAATAGTTTATTACAAAAAATTTATCTAAACCTACTAATCTAGTAGTCTTAAATCAAAGAGTATGGAATAGTGCTGACAAAATCCAGAAATTCTTTAAATTTAAAACTGTTTTACCAAAGGTTTTGGTAAAAAGAATTTTAAATATCAGATGCCAAACCAGTTTAAAAACTACTTTGAATTTAGTAGAATTAGTGTTTTATATTGTATTTTACTAGTATTAATAAAGTACTACAATAAATTTTTGTCAAGAGTACTGGTATGCCTGTATCATGTATTGTTCCTGCCAAAAGGAAGTCTGTTTCTTCAATGTTGGTGTAATGGAGTCTAATTATTTAATAAACAGTATTTAAAAACTTTATCATTTTAAAATTAATTCACTTTAATTTTTACATTGATTTTAATTTTGAAATGTAAGTGTGAGCAATGTAATGCATCGCATTGTTTTAAAAAAGTCAAGGATGATATATTGGTGGCATATATAAATTGTAATGTTACACTAAAATTTTTTGTAGTGCATCAGTTATGTGGAAGCATCTTAAATCTAAGCATATTTTACTGCCAATAAAAAGTCAAAATGGCAATTAAACACAATGATACCATAGTAATTATACAAATTTCATTGTTTGTTAAAAACCAGTTTTGAAAACTGCATTTTGGTTTTTCTAAAACCACAGTTTACCAAAAATTGGTTTTGTTGCCATCACTAGTACAGAAACTGAAATCATTATATAAAATGTCAGTTTTGAACATGTGAAAATTATGATTTCTAAGATCTAATGAGAGAGAAATATAATGAAAAAATAATATACTACAAAGAACACCTTTTTTCATGTTTATTATATTTAATCATTTGTGATAATGAGGAAATTATTCACTCTCTATTCATAATTAATTAACTTATGAATTTTAATTACTTAACAATCAGATATTTGATGAAAACATATTTAATAAAAATAAATTCTGTGAAATAAATACTGGGAATTGTTAAATAAACTACAAAATATTGGTTTAATTATCTGAATTTATTTTTTTGCCTTCAAAATAGGCCCTGTTTGATGCAATACACTTCTGCAAGCAAACAATTCAGTCATCAAAACATTTCTTATAAGTGCTTTCCCATATGGCCTGCAGCTCCCTCTGCAAATTTTGTTTTATTTCTTCAATTAACTCAACATTTTCCACAGTGGTAATTTCAGTTTGGGAAAGAGGAAAAAGTCACATGGGGCCATATCTGGTGAATACAGTACTTGGTCAATGACATTCATTGTGTTTTTGGTTAAGAATTTACATACAAGGGTCAATGTTTGAGACGGCACATTATCGTGATGAAACATCCAAGAATTGTTCTTCCACAAATCTGGCCTTTTCCAGTGAACATTCTCAAACACCTCGTAATGCCCAGGTAATACTGTTTGTTGACTGTTTGTCTCTCTGAAAGAAATTCCAAGTGGACAACACCATGACAGGCAAAGAAAACAGTCAACATGACTGATTTTTGTGCGACTTTGTCATGGTTTTTTTTATTTTGACATGGCTCGTTCTCAAAGTGCCATTCCAAAGCTTGTTGTCTGGTTTGCATGTCAAACTCATAAACCCACATCTCATCACCTGTTATGATGCATTTCATGAACATGAGGTCCAAACTGGCTCGTTCAAGCATGTCTTCAGCAACATTTTTCTGATGCTCTTTTTGAAGAAAATTCAGCTCCTTTGGAACAAGTTGTGCTGCAACACATCCCATGCCCAAAATATCCACTAAAACGGTGCAAATAATTCATGAGACATGCTTAGATTCTGAGCCATCTCCCTCAAGCTTGCATGATGATTTTCCATCATCATTTCCTTCACTTTGTTGATGTTTTCCTCAGTTGAAGATGTTGAAAGTCCAGCACTACAAGGCAAGTCTTCCACAATTTCTCGGCCATCTTTAAATGCTTTGTACCACTCGTATGCACATGTTTTGAATAAAGCTGACTCACTGTAGACATTCTGCAACATTTTCAATGCCTCAGCACAAGAAATTTTTGTTGGCAACACAAAATTTTAGACAAACTCTGTTCAATATTTTTGTCCATTTTGAAAATTGCAAAGCACACTTCACATTCAATGACAAAACCAACAGTTGTAAATAAACTGGTTGATAGATGGCACTACAAATTTACATGACAAAATTACACACACTAGTAGCAAAAAGTTAGTTTTCATATCTTTTACACAGGCTTTTGATATGGACAATTCCCAGTATTTATTTGATAGAATGAATATGTAATCAAAAAATTAATAAAAAGTTAAAATTATAAAAAGTTTTTGTCATTTCAGATTTGAAACACACTTAATAAAATAATAATCAGTAGCATTATAAATTTATACTAAAGAAGAATTATCCATTTAGCATAAATCTGAGAAACAAACCATAATTGAATAATTGAAAATTACATTTTAATGTTTATTGATTTCTGAAAAAAGTTAATTCTTCCTGATATAATTTTTTTGCCAATAAATCAAGAAATTTTACAAACAAAATTTTGTTTGTTCTTGTTTCATTACTACAAACAATGAAAATAATTTGACAAGTATAAAATTTTTAATATAATTGTATGCAAATAACAAATAATACAGGTTGATTCAAATATACTTACCAAGTTTAATACTTTATTTCCATTGAATGATGAAGTTTAAATCCTTATTCATATACTCAAATTAGCATTCAAAGAAATTTATATTACAATGTATTTAATATATTTCCCCTCAAATCCAATGACCTTTGCATCATGAAAAGATTATGAAAAAATTGTATATTTTCCAAATCTAAATCATTAGGACTTTTTCATAGAAAGATCTTGAGGTAGAGTTTACTGAAAGACTTTAAAAAAGCTTAAGTCATTAGTGTGATATCTTCACTACTCTAAGAATCATTCTTTAAGGAAGATATCAAACTTTAAAATAAGATTGAACTTGAGGTTGAGAACAAATATACTGAACACACAATAATATGACTTGAAATTTCATGAGTTTAATGATATTTAATTAAAATTAGTAAATCTTGTCATTCAGTTAAGTTGCCTGGCTCATATAAGCTTATAGCATGAAGAAATTCAATTGATTAACTGTTATAAATATACTAAATCTTATTTTATTTATAGCATAATGGAATCAATCATTAACTGCTCAACCAATAGTTACAAATTAAAAAAAAAAATATTATAAGAAAAACATAGGTTGAAATTATAACAATATCAGTAAAAATTATCCATCTTTTCTTTAGGAGTAAATTGCAAAGTACTATATAGTTGGATAGATAATAAGATATATCTGAAGACTGAAGATATTATTTTAGTTAAATATAATAAATTTATACTAATAAAGAATTGACTATATTTATTCTAAAACTATAAATTCTTGTAAATAATATGTTCAAATGTTTATATAATTTATTTGAAACTGTTTTAACTACAATGTTTTATTATAAAATAACAAAAAACAATTAGAGGTGTTATCAACTTTTCAATTTAATACAGTAGAGTCTTGTTTTCAAGGAATTGATATATATGGGTTCATGTTTTTGTGAATGGTGAATAGTTATGTCTAACTCTTGAATGTATATGGGTAATTCTGACTATTAATGCATATGCTGACTATTATGAAATTCATTGCAGAGCAGAAATAATGGTATAAAAATTAATAGTAGTTTCAGCAAATATACTTCTTATCCATATAGCAAATCAAGATAAAAGCAAATAAAAACTTGTTCCATTTGTATTAAATTTTTTACTTTCATAGTAATGAAAATTGTGTGGAAATGCCAACTCATACTTATACTCATAATAGTCTTTCTGAATTTGAAAAATTTATTTCATATGTATGTAATTTTAAAAAATACATTAGATTTTGAATATTTAATTAAATTCATTTGAAAATACAGCATTTCAATTCAGTATAATATTTACCTCATTTTGTGTATCACGTGATAAACAAGTCCATTCTCCAGAAGGTATATGGTAAGACCAAAGATCAGCTAAATCTTGCATTCCATCCCATCCACCAAATAAATATATCATTTCTACAAAAATATTGAATCAGTAATTATCAAAAACAAATTTTTTAAAGTTTATAGTTAATAGTTTATATATATATATAAACTATTAAATAGCTATTTTCATATTTAATATAAAAATACACATCAATTATCAAAAATATTTTAAACATTTTTTTTTATTAAATACAGAGATCCTATTCAAATTTTTGTTTTAAATTCTATGAATTTTCCTGACTTCCCCTGACAAACTTTGTACAAATTCCCTGACCCTCACTTCCCTTACAGTATGGCACATTGACAAAATAAGACAGCATTTGACTTACTATGCACATATGCTATTGCTGCTCTAACTTTTTAATTAGTTATTTTTTCTAATTAAAGCTATAGATATTTTTATAATTGCCAAATTATTAAAAATTTTATTAAATTAAAGAACTTTATTACATTATTAATCCACAATCACAAATCTACATGGCTTTGAGAAAAAGAAAAAAGTAATTATTTATTTATTATTCATTAAAAATCCTGTATAATTCATGTACAAGTATATATTTATTAAATTTATCTCTTAATAAATTTCCTGAACTTTATAAAATACTAATAAACTGGAAAAAATCAGAAATTACTTTGTTAAGCAATCAAAGTTATTAATCATTTTTTGTACTTTAAATTTTTCAGTAAATTTTGGGTCTTGAAATTATTATGAACCCCCTTTCCATAAGTTGCATTGAACCACATTACTTCTTGCTGCCTGAAGACAGCTACACTTAACCAAGCAAAAAACTGTCAGCAAAAAATCAAGGAGACAAATTCCCCGACTTTTCTGACTTTTTGACAAATTTCTTGACTTTCCATGACTTTTTCCAAACACTAATGAAAATCCCCGATTCTTCCTGACTTTCAAGTGCATAGGAATCCTGTACACAACTTCTTTTATGATAAATAAAAAAACAAAAATTCCTCAATGCAAATATTTTTAAGTCTAATGCTCATAAAAATTTTATCTATTAATAGTGTATATTAAAATCATAAAATTACATGTTTAATATTGGGTTTATTATAACAAGTTATCAAATTACTATATACATATATTTGATCTATATATATGTTATGGACAAAGTGATTAATCAGGCATTATGAATAATGACCAAAAAGGGCACACAGTGTGATAAATATTGATTCATTTATCAAATTGACCGGTCATTATGAATATTGCTACCACCTAGTCGGGCAAAGTGATAATAATACGTTGCACAGTGATCATCCGACATACGCTAGCCAATCGGCACTCAGTCACGTGTGCGTATCGTGTTTAGTACCGAATTTTACATTTGATTAAAAAAAACTCCACTTATTTCATTTAGAAATATTTATTTTTTGTGAATTATTTCAAAGTACTATTAACTGATATTCTTCCTGTAAGTTAGAAGTAACTTCCATTTTTGACTCTCACTTTTTCTATCATTAACAAATATGCTGATTTTGTAAAAATTTAATTGTTTTCATCTTTTTCTGCTATTAATTCATTTAATCAGTTGTTCATGTCACTTAATGATTCTACCATGATCGTTACTTTTGCCAAAGAAAAAAGATTAACTACTGGTCACATAAATTTAAAATTCGGTACTAAATGCAATACGAATGCACAACTAAGATGTAAGTTCTGATTGGCTAGCGTATGTCAGATGATCACTCCTCAATGTATTATTATCACTTTGCCCAACTAGGTGGTAGTAGTATTCATAATGACCTGTCAATTTGATAAATTATTGAAATTTATTACAATGTCCGATTTTGTTGGTCATTATTCATAATGCCCGTATTAATCACTTTGTCCATAACATATATATAGATCAAATATATGTATATATGTGTATATGTATATGTATATGTATATATATATATATTATATTTAGAAATTTATGAAAGTAATTTTTATAAATATGATATATATATATATATCATATTTATTATTTAATATATATCATATTTATAAAAATTACTTTCATAAATTTCTAAATATCAACAGTCATAAAATAACCACAAATATTTTTTTTACATATATATACAGTAGAGCATCGATTATCCGACCCCCGATTAACCGACTTATCGGTTAACCAACTGCGTTCTAGTCGGCAAATTCAAATGTCCGCTAGTGATGTGGTGCTACAATATTTGGTTATGTCTTGGCTACTTTAATATTATTTTTGTTAAATTTTTGCATGTTTTCACTGGCAGCACTGGCTCGACCATGAAAGGGAGGCTAGTATTTAAACCAGGCCTAATACACTATACTAATAATGTATTTTTTCATACTTTTCGGTTATCCGGCTTTTCAGTTATCCAACCAACCCCAGTCCCCAATTAAGTTGGATAATCGATGCTCTACTGTATATAGATTTAATGATATGAATATATAATAATATCTGAAGTAAAAACTAATAATACTTGTCTTCCTTCTTCCTTTCGGAGACACAATGTAGTGACGTGGATTTAAAAAACACTGGGCGAATTTTTCATCCTTTTATTTAGTTGGAACGCTTTTTTTTATACATTACGCGTTTTGGGCCGATGCCCCTCTTCAGTCAACTAAACAGTAAAAACATTTTTTACATAAGAAATGGCTATAGACATATATTTACAATAAATGCCACGACTGCATACATAGCTAATTTTTGGAGGACATTACCTTCTAAATCTTGGTGGTAAGAGCTTGTATACTATCAAAAGGTGGACCGTACCTCATTCAGAAGCATAGACAAAGTGCGAATAGTCCAAGGGCACGGATCTATGCAGTCATGCCCTTGATCACGGATCAAGGGCGCGACTGCATACATAGCAATTAGCTATGTATGCAGTCGCGGCATTTATTGTAAATATATGTCTATAGCCATTTCTTATGTAAAAAATGTTTTTACTGTTTAGTTGGCTGAAGAGGGGCATCGGCCCGAAACGCATAATGTATAAAAAAAAAAGCATTCCAACTAAATAAAAGGATGAAAAATTCGCCCAGTGTTTTTTAAATCCACGTCACTACATTGTGTCTCCAAAAGGAAGGAGGAAGAAAGAAAATACAAAACACAGTTTCATCAAGATAGAACTAATAATACTTGGTTTAATTATTTTTTAAATATAATTAATTTTTAATATTACATAAAAAAAAACCAAACATTATTAAATTGATGTTAATTCTATGCATAACAGAATTGCAATACTACAAATAGATAGCATACATCAGGGTTTTCCAACAGGGTCAGTATTTGTAAACTTAGGGGGTCAATAAAACTTTGTAAATATAAAAATCTTATTTAAAAATATTAATAATTTTATGCAGTTTTTGCTTTCAAATAAATGTAGGATACTGCCTTTTAAAAATTATGTAGAAGACTGTTGCATATATAATTATATATTATAATATTATGTAATAAGTAATACTAGCAGATGAGCATGGCATTGCTTGGACAAAAAGTAACGATAGCAAAGATTATTATTATTAGATTATAGCAGATCTTACACATTTTCATTGAGTGAAAGAATTAGGTCCCCCCTCTTTTGAGACTAAGTAGAAAATTTTTAGATATCTGCTTACCACACTGGTATAACAATAATTAAGACTCACTGCAACCACTAACCAGTGCATAGTACCACTAAGTGATGAATAATAGGCCTAAACGTTTTCGTAACTCTTTCTGGGTTCTTCTTCAGGTTTATTATATTTGAAAAATAAGCTGAATCTTCCAGAATCATTCATAAATATAAATTCAAACATAAAATTGAACATTAAGACAAAGAGTTTGAATAAAGCAAACTTATGCACAGGCACTCCCATGTCAACTTTATATATGTGGAACACTAAACATAGTTGAGAATTTTTAGAAAGGTCTAAAAATATGTTCGATTTCCCACATAAATGCAAAAAAGGCATCTAAAATAGTACAGTAGAAGCCAAGTTCTTTGGGGTAATCCTTAACTCTCTCTCTCTCTCTCTCTCTCTCTCTCTCTCTCTCTCTCTCTCTCTCTCTCTCCCTGCGGTGGGAATTTCGAAAAATCCCTTCTTAATGTGCATTCTCATGGCATACCCTATTAAAACGCAATCAAAAAACACAAAAAACTGCAACTAAAATAGTATAATAGAAGCCGAGTTCCTCATGGTAAGCCTTAATCCTGTCCCTCTCCCCCATGGGAGAGATTTCGAAAAATCCCTTCTTAGTGTACGTACCCTAACTGTGTACCAAATTTCAACTTTCAACTCCAAACCGTTTGGGCTCTGCCCTTATTATCATCATTATCAACCCATCTCGATTATATTATAAGATTGAATTAATATTTACTCTTTTCTAAACTGTACTTTTATAAAATACTCATATATGTTTTAATGCAGTATATATAACTTTATTCTAACATTTTTGATCGTTTTAAATGATCATATTCAGAAAAAACATTCCAATAAGAACAAATACCTAACTGTTTTTAGAATGTTTTTTTAAAAGCTCTTATCATTAACAAAAATAATTCCATAAATAATCAAAATAAATACTGCAATAAAATAAAACAAAACAGCATTAAAATAAACCAAAATACATCAGTAAATAAATAAAATAATCTTTAAACATCAATCATTAGTGCTATGCAGCAAAACTTTCCATGCTCCCAAAATAAACATATGTCTTGTCCCAAAAACGGCCTTGCTGTTTTTGGGACAAGACTATGTCTCGGAGACTCACTACTAAGCGGGATCACTTCGACACTCATGGTGGGTCTCGTTCTCATTCTCCAATCATCTTTGGTATTGCTGGTCTTGAGCATAATCATTCAAACTTTGCCAGCCACAGCCACAACCATGAGGCTTTCCACAATGCATTTTCATTGAAATTAACCTATCGAATGTTGAAATTTCTCTCCGTTGCATGATGCCCCAGGTTGAATTTTTGTCAATGTGAAAATTTCCCATTTTTGAAAAAAATAATGGTGGCTATTGTATTGTTTGCACAATTATTTTTTTATTTTGCACAAATGAAATATATATATATATATTAATAAATGTAATAAGAAAAAATAATTCTATTTTAGAAGTTAGTTTTATTATAAAATTATAATGATGCACCATCTAGTTTTAAAAAGTTCCGATGATGAAATGAGATATCTCTGGTCAATCGGTCAAGGTTAACACGTGGTGACCAGAAATATGTGGGGAATAACACAGGACAGGTAAATGGGTTTTTTTCAAAGATTTGTTTGTCAAAATTTGATTTAGCAATATTCGCTTTTTGAACTTCCCAATGCATGTGTTTGTCAAAATTCAATTTCACAATATTCGTATTTCCAACTTACCAACGAGCAACACATGCGCAAATCTCGCACTAATGCCTGTTTGTAGAAAGTGTCGCCATTTTGTAGTTCATTGTGTTTCAGTTCTCGGTCCCCTGACTACCTACAAGTCTGGTTTTTTTTTATGCGCACATGATTTGGGCACCTAATACTCTGTGCCAAATTTCAACTCCTGACTCCTGTACTCCTTCATACCTCTAAGCTGATAAGACAGCAGTAGTACGATTTTATAAACAAGACATAGTCTTGTCAATTACATTAACATCCTTAAAACTAATTGCCTGCTCCTTCGACGTAGCCTTGTAGACTGCGAGACTTTTGCATATTTTATTTGCTGTTTCTTCTGTGCTCTTTGTATTATTTTAGCATTCTTCCAAAGAACAGAAACCGATTGGGGTCAGCCAGTACATACATCACTAATGCTGTGCTATAGTTAAATTTATTGATGTCATTTTTGTTTCTTGATTCTTGCTGTTAACAATCTCCTAGTAGCCCCCTAAATAACATAATTCCTTTTTTTCTTCTGCTGTCCATTATGGGGATTATGTAAACTCCTGGAAGGTAAAATGGATCTATCAGCTCTTTGTCATTACGCAGTAACCTATACATTGTAGAATTCCTTTTAAATGTTATCTTTCTCTCTGTAAATTTATTTAACTTTTTGTATATATTATAGAGGGGAGCCCTATATTCCAAAACAAGAGGCAAGTAATATTAATTTTATCATTGGTTAAGATAATCTCTCCCCCTGAAATGCATGATAGAAGCTGTAAAATATGTTCTTAAGTATGTACCACTACCAAAAATGGAATGTGAAAAGGAGAAAATGAAAATCCCAGAAACAAAACAAGCTATAAAAGGACTTGATGAGATGCAGAAAGATATTTTCAGATGGAAGGCAATGTTTAAACATGAAGATGCACAAAGATCGATACATAATCCAACATGGAAGATGATAAAAGAAAGCAAAGGATGGCTAGCAAGAAATAATGTAGTCTTAACACAGCAGACAAAATCCAAGGATTTGGTTATACTAAAAAGACCTACATATAATAAACTACTAAAGGAATAATCAGCTTAACACAATGCACAATTGCATAACCGAATATAATTGACAAGCTGCAAATGAGAGTTGAAAAGATAACACAATGCTAGCAAGAAAACTAAGGCTGACAAAGGTAGTGATGTCATCTCCAGCTACACTTAGACTCTTTGGGTTTGCAAAAATACACAAACCAGAAAAATCCATAATTCATAATTAATAAAGACACTTCTCCAACAATAAACCTAGAACGTGCACTTAACATCTTCATAAATGAGAATATGTCATCGCATAAATAAACCATCAGAAGACCCTTAAAACTAATCAAGAAATTGCAACAGCTTCAACTGTACAAAGAAGAATATATCACAGTGCTTGATTTAAAGGACTTGTACCTATCTATAAACCATGTTTTCACCACCTACGAGATTTCCTGGTGGGAAAGATCAGGATCTCAACAAAACTGTTTCCACAAATACTGGAGTTAGCACACATTGTTACATTTTTCTGAAAATTTATTTAAGAAGTGCTCCAATTGACTGCAAAAAGGTGACTGGCAAACAGTCAGTCAAAACTTTTAATATATAATAATAACACATAAATATAATAATAATAATGATGACATCAGCAACATAATAATAATGAAACAGTCAGTCAAAACTTTTTTAAAGTTTTGACTGACTGTTTCATTATTATTATTATGTTGCTGATGTCATACTCAGCTGATTCCGGTGCCAAGTGCTATGCTGAACTAAAGTCAAAGCATAACTATCCAAACAAGTGTAACATTAAGCTGTGTTATTACGAGGGTTATTTTTTTTCAACCTCCACTAATGCATGAAAAAAATTGGAAGCATGTGAGACAGGGACAGGATGCACCCCTAGTGAGTAGTATATTCCCTCACCACTTAGTGTTGTGCCAAGCTATTTTAGACATTTGCTACTCTGCAGTAAACACGTAAACATGATGCTGCCAATCTAGTGTCCTGCCAACCATGAAGTACGAGCAGTAATTCAATTTCTACAGGCCGAAGAGCTGAATGGAGGTGAAATTCATCGAAGGATGTATAATGTGTATGGTGAGAACCTCATGAGCTACAGATGTGTGTGTGAATGGTGCAGGAATTTCAAACAAAGATGTGATGTTTATGATGAGGGCATCAAGGGAGAAAGTGTGTAATGACCGACGATTTGGTGGACTAAGTGGATCAATTGGTGCAAGAAAGGCATCAGTTCATGATTCCTGAGCTCAGTGAAAAGTTTCCTCAAATTTCAAGGTTCACACTGTATACTGCTGACTGACAGTGTTAAAGGTTGGCTAAATGGCCTGGTGGCAACATTCTTCAACATGGGTATACAGAAGCTGGTGTCATGGTATGATGTCTGCCTGAATCGAGAAGGCAATTATGTGGAAAAAGGAAAAATAGGTGAAGACTGTAACTACCTTCTACAAATAAAGTAGTTTTGTTCTTCATTCTTGTATTTTTATTCTGGGTCAGTGGAAGTAAAAAAAAAGTAACCCTCGTAGTACATGTGTGAACATCTAGAAACTTCCTAACAATGTGACATGTGTTCAATATTTCAACTTTCTGTAGTGTTTTTAATAAGGTTTAATGTTTCTAGACTTTTATATAGTGTATGTGGTATAACACCAGTGTAAGGTATGGAATCGCCAAGACGCGCGATTCCCACCTGTTTGTTATAACGAACTGTCATAACGGAAAAGTCGTTAGGATCGGCCGTTGGAAACGACCGTTAGGAACTTCCGTGGGAAGAACCGTTAAGTTTCGAATCGTCAACCATCGGACGATTGGCCGGCGGGAAGTGACCGTTGGCGGCCGTTGCGGGAACATTCAAATTTGATTGGAGCAGGGTTCGAACGCCGTCGACTATTTAAGTTCGTATCGCGATCGGCTGGGATGGTGTGATCGTATCGGAGGTGATCGGATCGGATCGGATCAAGGGAGATCGTCGTTATCGAGGTGCTAACTAACTCTCTCGTTGGAAGTTACGTGTTTGTGTATGAACTTGTTCCTGACTCGGAGGTTTTGTTAATTACAAGTCTGTTTGTTCGTAAGGAGTTCTTTCGACGAATTTGTACGGGAATAGTCGGTTGTCGTTGGATTATTGTTTGTGCATAATTAATTGTAACTCTAATTTGGATTATTTTGTACATTTACTGTAAATATAAAATTTGTGTTTTTTCGTCAAACCGACTGAGTGGTTATTTTGAACATTACTACCAGTAAAAGAGAAGACAACAAGTTCAATAAATACACAATAAACATTGTTCTTCCAGCAATCCAAATGAAAGTTATATTTAGCCCTAGCCCTAGTTAGGGCTAGTACAACTTTTTTGTATAACTTAGCCAGCGTATCCTGTACTGATTAAAATTACCTTTTTCTCAATACCAGAAAGAAGATAATTTTAATCAGTACAGGCTATGCTGGTTAAGTTATACAAAAAATCGGTACTAGTCCTAACTAGGGCTAGGGGCTAAATATAACATATAATAAATACCTTATTTATTCTCCACATCTGTCTTATAACTTGATCGAGTGGAGTGTACTTGTTGATTTTTTTTCAGAGTGAGCAATTTTTATGTTATGAGTGTTTGGAACAGAGATGTCTATTATATAAGCAATCTTACTGCATTCGTCAATGAGAGTGATGTCAGGTCTATTGTGATGAATTGTTTTATCTGTAATTGTGGCTCTGTCATAGTACATTTTGTATATGTCATTTTCTAATGCTGGCTATTCAGTATATTTGTAGTATGGTAACTGAATGTTTAATAATCTATGCTTCTCTGCAAGTTCTTGGTGTATTATATTTGCTACTTGATTATGCTTATGTAAATAGTCTGTCTGTGCTAAGAGCTTGCAAACAGGTGATATTTATTGTTTCTGGCAGAATGTGGCATTTTCTGCTAGTCATTTGTGAGTGATGTATCCTTCAGGATGTGTTTTCTGTAGTTTTTAGTGTTTTTGACCTGATCTTGAATGGCAACCATAAAACCTTCAGTCTCTCCAAACAGGCAGCCTCTAGTCAGCCAGTAGTTTGACATAGTTTTGTCAACATAGCCCTGAGCTTGGTCATAGGCATGCCTGCCACGAAGTGCCTTTAGCAGCCATGACTGCTTAATGATGTCTATGTTATTTGTGTGTTGAGCTATGTCCAGGTGCTCAGAGTGTAAGTTTGAAAGTGTGTGGTTACTGTCTGCCAGAGTTATAGCTTTATGTAATCTTGATGTTTCTAGTTTTTCTGTGGAAAAACTCTCACACTGTCAGATTATTATTATTATTTTTTTTTCCTTGAAAAATGCAACCATATTTTTATTAAAATAAAAATATATCTGTAAAAAATATGAAAAATAAAGGAAAATGTCTATAAAATGATAATAAAACTTTTATTTAGCTATTTAATCAAGACAATTCAGAGAAAATTTTTAAATACACTATACTGATTTACAAATTTTCTGTTTGAAGGATGAGTGAATATTTCATTTTAATTTGAGCTGACAAAAAATCTCATCCATTAAATAATGTCAAAAAGAGTTTTGAAATAAAAACAATTTTCTTTTTTTAGTTATTTTTAAAGCTTTTGTGAACTAGGACTTGTTATACTGAGGGTTAACAAGTCCTAGTTCAAAAAAACGTCCAAAATGGACAAAAGTATAATGTAAGTAATTAAGGATAAGAAGCACATATAAACAAAAATCTTACAATTATTTTAAGATTTACACAAAAATATTTTCAATTAACATGACAATTTCAATTCTTCAACAATTACCTAGCAAAATATTTTCTGCTTTTGATGAAAATATAAAAACCATTTCATGATAAAATTTATATGACCATGAAAAGCATATATAATTATCAGAACAAATTACAGATAACCTCCGTATAACATGGCATGTCTATAGCACGGATTCACTCTTAACACAGTTCAAGAATTGGGACTATCCCCGTATAACATGGTACTTTTATAGCACAGATTCACTCTGACATGGCTCGAGAATTGGGTAAAACCCTCGTACAACATGAAATGTAATAAAAACTATTAAAAGAAAACTTTATCTAATTTGAAAATAGGGAAATCCCCATTCAATAAACGTGATAAAGCTTTTAAGTGCGAAAGATACCTAAGTTGACATTTTTCGTACTATCAGATTTTCATGCATAATTTTCGTGAACTATTAGTAATTAAGTACAGTATGTAAATTTTCTTTTCCCACCTTCTGTCAATACATGTGGTCCTTATCAAAACTTATCTCATGTTGCCAGATCTCAACGCTTCTGCTTTTAGTGTTGCCAGATGTTTTTCCCTTATTCCATACTTGCTTTATTCTGTCACCAGTTTTTAAGCATTAAACTGTTGGGACCGTTACATAGATTAAAAATTTTCGGTTAATAGTGCTTAGTGATGACGACGAAAACATTGTTTAATTTATATTAATATGTATCACTTCTAACGAAAATTTTAATAAAGATATTTATCTTAATTATGAAAATATAATAGCATGTTTTTTAATTTTTGGAACCTAACCCCCTTTTCATACTAGTTCTTTTGTTTCGTATAACATGGATTCGCATAACATGGCAATTTTTTGGAACATAACTCCCGTGTTATATGGGGTTACCTGTATTACAAAGAACTCTAAAAATTTAAAATATCAAAATAATAAGACAATTTTATTCAAGATAAAATTATTCTACTTAAATTTAGTAATCACAGAACAAAATTCAAATTTTATAATTTACTATTATGATTAATTCCTTACCTGTGTAAACATCAATACACATTTGATGGCCCCCTCTCATTCCTGGCCGATTTTCAATAACACCTAAAAATTTTAATTACATGTTTTTATTGTTTCACATCAAATCTTTATTATTAAAATTAAGATTTTTAATTAATAAGTTTTGGCTTGTTTATATAATTTATATATACAGTCAAACCTGTTTTTGTGCAAGGGATAGAGACCGCATAAAAGAAAATGCATTAAAAAAAAAATCGCACGAGACTTCACGAGTGGCTATAAAAAATAGTTTTCGCAACACAATTAAAAAAATATTTTTTTTTGTGCAGTGAATAGGGACCGCATAAAAAAAGTCTCACGTAGAAAATAACTCGAAACCGTATGAAATAACTAGGAATTGCTTTTTTAACTCCTTGGGCCTTTTTCTGCAACACCTAATGGAGAAAAAAATCCTCTAAGAATTTTAATTTTTATATTAATTAATTATTTCCACTTAAATAGGAATCTAACATTAAAAAGTTAAAAATAATCATTAAATAATGATTTTATTTGATAAATATAGCTGCAGGAAGTGTTATTTCATTTAACAAGGCGTGAAATTTCACACCTGCAGTCTAAAGCTGGAGGGGAGCTAACTTACTGCATCTGTTCAAATATAACATAATATTTATGGTTTTTATGCTATTAAAATAAGAGAGGACCGAAATAAACGTATGAGAAAAAATTTTTCTGAATAAAAAATGAAAAAACCTGCTGATGTCATCGAAAACAACCAATAGAGTTTTTAAAAATTTTACAGGAGTCAATTATATTCCAATTTGATTGAAATTTTCAATATACCGCACAAAACAAATCGCACAAATAAAAATCGCACAGAAAAAGACCGCACAAAAACAGGTTTGACTGTATATAGTTTTCTGCAATAATACATACATCATATAATTCAACTAAAAGAGTAATGATCATTATCACTTTCACATTCCAAATGGTGATGTTTTTGTCAAAATGTGGGGATGTTTTCCTATCACAGCTTAGAACCATTGATTCATATAGAACACTCCCTAAACAGTACAAGCTATCTTAACATTGTTACTGACCATGTGCACCCATGAGTGTCACTGTCCTCTCCAGGGACAAGTACACTTTCATCAGAATAATGCTTTTTGCTATCAACTGTTTTTTGTATGGTTTCATGAGCATGACTAAGAGTTTGATGAACTGGAATGGCAATTGCAATCTCCAGGCCTTAATTCTATTGAGCATCTTTGGAATGCCAGAAGAGCTATCCAAACTAGAAAGGAGTAACATGCCAATATGCAACATTTGCACACTGCTATCATGAAGGAATGGTTAAGAATGTAAAACAATCTGTAAAACAATTTCAGAAACTTACAGTCACTATCCCAATGAATTTAAGCTAGAGGTGACCAACAAATATTAGGTACAAGTACCTAATAAAGTGGCTACTCAGTGTATATAAAATAAAACCTATCTAAAATGAAATCTGAACAAAATGGAAACCTACCTAAATAGAAAAAACTTCAGAATGAAGCAATTTTCTTTGTTAAATTTTACTATAAGCCAAAACTCTGTCCAACATGGAAATGGAAGAGGGTTTTAGGTATAAAGAACATAACCTAACCTGAATAAAGTAAAAAATTAAGATTTCATATGTAAAAAAATATATAAAATCACTTCTAGGTATAACGTTCACCACAGATTATGACTAACTGTATTCCAAGAACAATTTCAAACCTTGTCAGAAAAACAAAAGTCATATGATGAATATATAAAAGAACTCCATGGAATGGAATATATGGATACAAGGCATTTGCTAATATTAGTCTTCCTTAGAATCCACCAAAGACAGAATCAAGAACTTTCAAGATTTAAATGAGTTTCCTAGAATTAAGTTCTTCAGAACAAGTAACAAATATAATTCATTGAAAACAATAAGAATAAAGCAAGCACATGCTGCCAATTTGCCTTGTGCAGAGTTGTTAGTAACTAACTAGAGCTGAGTATTCAAGAAAAAGTTTATTAACATTGTTGGTAATTACAGAAATTGAAATTAACAATTAATCAGAGTATCAAAAGTCCTGAGAAGTCAGATAACAGAATAACTTGATCTCTGCATTACTGTAACACAATTAAAATTTCCAACAGCAGAAGAAGACACTAATTTTTGATTCTTGAATTAGTTTCTTGTCATATGAGCTCATAATGATCACATCCAAGAACATTTTATAATCAAATAGTTTTCAATGTTTTTATTCAAATACTCCCAGTTTTGATTACCTAGTAATAAAATGTTTCTTATTTATGTAATAAAAGTGATTTTACTCTAAAAATGACATTTATGAATGACATTTATCTGGTATAGTTTAAAGATAAAAAAACTAAAGCTTGTTCAAAATGGAAATAAGAAATTTTGATATGTTAAGATTCCAGTTTACACAGGTTTTAGTGCATATTTTTTTACCAGTCTAATCATTCTTGCATACAGGGTTCTTACTTAAATTTTTATTTTGAATTCCCTGACTTTCTCTGACCAACTTTGTCCAAATTCCCTGACCCTCACATTTACAGTGTGGAATATCGATATAATAAAACAGCATTTACAGTGAACATTGAGTACATCTATCCCTCTTTTGCACAGTTGATATGTTTTAAAGACTGCCACATTAAAAAAAATACAGTACATACATCCTGTAGAAAAATGTTTGATAGAATCCACAACTTCAATGCAATGAAAAAATAAGCAATTTACAAAAATAACATGAGCTTTTTATTTTATCATCATTTATCATTATTATTTGTATGTAAATCTAGTAAATACAAGGTAGCATGAAATCAACAAACAGTATTCTTTGATATACAAATAGTACTGTACTGTGCTTAAAACGAACTCTTGACTTAGAAACACACAATTTTAAAACCAATCTTCCAACAAAAAGAGTAACTTTTTTTAAACAGCAACATAATTTTAACAAAAAGTTAAATTAAAAAAGTTTTAAATAAAGCATTTTTTTCTACATAAAAAAATGTGTAAAAAAAAGAATTAGTTTTGTCAATCACATTATTTCAAAATTGCATAAAAATAGATTGCATATAAAGAGGGATAGGTGTAAGTTTATACTATAGCTTCTCTAACAAATGCATCTAATTTATTGTAAAATATTTTCATTTTTTTTACAAAATGGACAATCAAAATACAGAGAAACTTCTTAGTATTAATTCTCTTTTTTTCAAAATACAGATAATTAGAAAATAAAAAATTAATTACAATTCACAAAACACAAGAACTATTATATTAATGTAGGTTTAGCTTTTTCTCCTCGAGTGTATTTATTTTCATTTCAATCTCTTTTTCTTCCATTCCATGATCTTTTCTTAACATTTTCTTGTTATTTTAAATCCTTAAGTTGTTGTGTAAGTTTTCTTTCTTCTTCAGCCCTCAATGCCTGCTGCTTCTGAATATTTTTTTTCTGTTGCAGAGATGTGATATATCGCTGTCTAGATCCTCTGACTGTTATTGTCATTTTCTGGCCTATATTTATTTGATCAATAACACCCGCAAAATGGATCCTATCATAAACTAAGCATTGAGCAACTAAACTTTCTTCCTTAAGATTTTCACTCAACAGTGATTTGTTAACTGAGAAACCACTCTCAACACTTGGATTCCCATGTGAGAAAGAGAAATTTTGATAATAGACCATAGATCTTGCAGTTGCTTATCATCCTTCATAATGTCACAATAAAATGTGTCCAGACCATCATCATCACTACTTTCAGATATGAAGTCCTCAAACTTTGTAGAATAGGGTTTTATAGACACTTTATTGCAGAATATATCATACTGTTCTTTTGCTTTGACAGCACATTTCTCATCAATCCTGTTTGTATCATGTAGAACCTCCAGTAAAACATTGAAATACAATTTTCCAACGTTTGGATTGCATTTTAATAATTTCTGGGTCTAAGCTGCTCAAACCCTTCATACATTTGTACTTGACAGGTCCCGTCTCAATAATCTTTTGTGTCATCACTTTCAGCACATTTCAACAATCTCCTAGAAAACACAGAATATCTTTGTCCCTTACTTTCAATTCTTTTAAAACCTTTTTTTCTCCAAAACCAAGATCCAAATTCTTCAGATGTACCAAGTTAAATCTATTTTTAGAAACTGCTTGTTGGTGACCCTGTCATTTTTCACAAACTTTCTCATCAGGTTCATTAATAATTGAACAACTGTTTTAAAAAGATAGGGTGCAAAAAGTTAGTCGCTCTGAAATCGGGTGAGAAAGCTCTCTCTTTGTGAACATATTGATCAAAAAAACAAAAGTTTAACTTTAATAAAGGGATCACTGAGTGCCTGTCTCAAGAATGTAACCATGTTGCTATCTTTCAACTTTGTACTGTTGTTTATGTATGTCTTCACAGATTCAACAAATTCTGCTGCACGTTCTAAGCACTCTCCATTCTCCAACCACCTTGTTGAACCAAACTTTTTGGGAAATAATCTGCTTCCACTTATAGCAATGTATTCAGCATGCTGAGTGGGTGAGTTTTTTAGCAAATAGTACAAATTCTGTAGAAGTGGTAACAAATTCCAATCTACTACTTTAAAACCAGCTTTTGCAGCACCATGGACTACATGTAAACCACATGTTCCCATTCTCACAAATGATTTACCAACATTCTGTGTCTCCATGTGATCTTCTAATTTATTCAGAAAACTTATGTTTACATTTGGTCTGTCCAAACAGATATGAAAAATTTTTGCTAGATCAAGTTGAATGTCTGAAAGGCCATTGAGAAATGCAGAGAAGATCATCTGCTGTACTATGATCCAGAAGGACACTATTTAAATATCTAGCTATAATCTTATCTTTACTCTTGTCCCAGTATTTTATCAATATCCATTTGAGTTCTTTGAGCAACTTTGTTTAGTTTATCTGAACCCAATTGAAATTGTGTGGCTATAGCACTGTCAGAGAACATTTTTTGAAAATGTTTTAATATCAGAGCATGAATTGAGTGACATCTTTCTCTTTAAAACTGCCAATGCCCAAGTTATCTCTGCTTTTACTACATCATCTTTAATCACAAAAGGTGTCAATATGCTGCTAAGAAATGTTGATTTGGTGAGAGACTGTTCATTAGTGATTTTAGGCCTATCTTCCACAACAGAAGCCGTTTAACACGTATTTTGTTGACTATTAGAAGAGTTTGAATTTGTTAGGGTTAAAAATCTTATCAGTGAAGTTTGTTCCGACTTCAATCTTTTTATTTCAACATGACTAGAACTATTTGCATGTGATACTAATGCATGCTTTCTCATATTACTTAATGAGAAAACTTTACAACAAATGCAACAAAATGCTTTTGTATCATCTTTTACAGTTCCTAACCAGGAATTGAAATCTAGATGAATAGCTGGATCAGCCATTGGAGATTAAACCTCATTTGTTTCTGTGCCGTATAATTTAAGAATGTAGAAAAACACAAACCCTGTATATAAACAAAATTCTCTTCATGTCAGTTTCAGAAGCTTCTGAAACTGGTACAAGTTAAAACTTTCACTTTTATTTACCATGAATTATAAACACAAAACATTTTGAAAATAATAAAAAAATTTTTATTTTTGTGTAAAAAATTTGAAAAATACTGAAAACAAGACTTCCATTATAGATACTTAGTGAGAAATGTTATGAAAATTACAAAGGTGATTTTTATGACTAAATCAAGAGACAAGAAACTCAGAGATATGATCCAAAAAGTCATATGAGCACAAACATTCTAGAACATAACTGAAACAACTAAATTCATAAAAAAAAAAATACATAAAAAAGACTAAATGTCTTGATTTTTGCTATTTTGAATCACCAGAAACAACAGTCTTCCATTGCAGAGATGACCTTTTATTAGAGGCTACACCTCTGCAAAAACATAAAAAAACAGTTTAAAAAGGTTTACAGGTGACAAACCAACAATTAAAAATTAGATAATTTATTTTAAAAACTGCCTTATGAGTTCACATGTTAAAAAAAAACTATGTAGAAAACACTAAAATGTCTTGATTTTCACCATATCAAAATCAAGACATTTTAGTCTTTTCTACAGTTTATTTAACATGTAACTTGTCAGCCATTTTTTAAAACATGTTAAGTATTTTTTAAAAGGAACTAAATTCATGTTTACTTAATTAATTAAAATATATTTAGTTAAATATATATAACAACTTAATTATCATTTCCAATATAATTTTAATTTAAAAATATTAAATTATTATTTACCTGGTTCTTTTGGTGATGGCACAATAGGCATCCATTTTGGTTTATATTGTTGTTGTTTCAAATAATGATTAAAACTTCCACCTAAAAAAATTGATTTCAATAAAAATTAAATGTAACATTCTACACAAGTAATTTATTATTAAAATAAATATTTTTCCATATAACTGTCATTATAAATTCATTATATATTTTTTTTTTTATTTAGCATTTTATGTACAGAAATCTTAATATTCATTATAATATGTTTGAACTAAATATAGATATGTTGCCATTTAGATACAAATATTTATTGACATGTATCTGCATACATGCAAATAGGCTACCATAGCTACTGCCTCTTTCAAACAACCTATTATCAAGAGAAACAAAAAACAAATGCAAAATAAAATAAAATAAAGAGAAAAAATAAAAACAGAAATACAATATAATAATAAATTGGATTAAATACTGAATTATAAAATGATTAAGTCTTCTTTCTTCTTTTTTGTTTACTGTTTCATATGGAGATTATAGCCTTTGTGGCTCTTTCTCTGATAAGCATTGCCTGTAGTTAAGAGAAGCCTGTTAGATTTATTGTAACGTTCCAGCACTGCCACATGGTGGCGAGGGGTGATGGAGGTTGGCAGCCAGTAAATTGGCATCAGCGTGTAAACCAGTGACATGTTTTGGGTGATCGTGTTGTCTAGGTCTTTGCAAGCCCTAGTGTATTTAGGGCATTGTAGCCAATAATACAGTGTCGTTTCCTCTGCACCGCAATAGGGGCATCCCAGTGAATTGTGCAGGCACTGTGAAGATAGGAATGCGTGTAAGGGGGCCATCTCAGTCCAAAGCCAGGCCAAGAGTATCTCCACATGGTGAGACAATGCGCAACTGTACTGCCAGGGGGCAAAAGGGTGTAGATCAGTGTTTCCCAACGTGGGGCCCACGCCCCACAGAGGGGCAATTTGATTGTTAAGGGGGCAATTCGAAAATGAACTCATCCAGAGTTTAAGTTAACCGTATAGCCGCTGTATGCCCTATTTATTGTAAATATTGATTTAAGTTAGTTTTAATTTTATTTGTTCTTTGTTTCCCTTTCCTTCTAGAACTTCCCTTTATAACCCTTTTCCCTTGGGGTGGGATTAACAATTCTGGGAACCACTGAGAACAAAGAGATGAACAAGACCCTGAGGCCAGTGAAAGAGGAGAAAGGACATTCTTTGCCCAGACCTCGAGGTGGGCAGACGTGAGTTGTGGTGTTCCAGGTCACGTTTGGCAATGACTGGAAAGTGCAAAAGACTTTGATGAAAGGATTGGGTTTTATCGTGGTTACAATAAAACAGTGTGGCAATTAAGTGCAAGAAAAACTTCAACGAACACGACAACGAGATACCTTTCAAAAGAGTTCAACGTATATGTTGGGGGGCATAAGAATTTTAGAAAGGCTTAGGTGGGGCATAGCACAAAAAAGGTTGGGAAACACTGGTGTAGATGGTCCTGAACCTTTGTTGTGTAGTGCTGCTGACCAGGAATCCATCAGGTTGCCGGGTGTGGAGTCCTGCATAGCCCGGGTGAGATTGTGGCATTAGCAGTTTCGAGATTGAGCCGCATATCGGGTTGCTACAGGCAACCTTGTTAATCAAAATGTTAGTATGGCCCGGTATCCAACCGATGATTTCAGGCACCGTGTGGGTGCTGATAATTGCTGCGAGGTCGATGATGATCGGTGGTGATGTGGACAAGACGTTGGCCATAGCTTGGATGACTGAGCGACTGTCAGAAAAGATAACAGTAGGTTTAACAAGTGGGGCACTGATTTGGATTGCTTGCAAGATTCCCTGGAGTTCTGCCCCAAAGACCATGCAGTAATCAGGCAGGGACCAGGCCTCGGTCTTGTTGGTATTTAATACTACAACTCCAATGGCGGTCCGTGTACTAGATTTTGATGCATCTGCTCCTAGATAGAGCCAGCCCGGCCATTTGGTTGCCACAATCTCCAGAAAGTAGATGCTCGTGACAACTGGTGGGTCGGTGGTTGATGTGGTGTAGTCATCAAGGCTGAGGTGTGGACAGACACTAGCTGTGCTTGGTGGCACGCACCACTGATGATAGATGTGTGACACTGGTTGGCCTTCCTGCCAGCAGTGGGATATAACCCAGTACACATAGGGTTCCTGGTGGTGGCGCCAATGATAGTAGCCCAAACTTGAGGCGGTTTAAAACAGGCTGTGTAGTGGGCTATATATGTCCCTCGAGATTTGTGCCATGGCATGGGAGAGTGCTCTGAGATGGAACCTTGACCACAACAACAAATAACGATTCTCTGTATAGAGTGATAGGAGTGGAGTCATCTAGGGTATGCCCAATGCCGTTCGTAAGGCGACGTGGAGGGGTTTTTCAATGTGATTGATGGTGGTGGATGGAGCACTGTCCAGAAGTGGAGCTCCATTGGGCTGAGCACTATATAAACAAATCTGAAAAGTTCCACTGTACGAGTGCCGTTACAGCGGAAACGCGAAATATTTTAGGAAAGAACCCGGTCTGGTCAACTTAGTACTCATAATGGTTTCATGGGCCAACCATGTAAAAGTATGAGAAAAATGCATTACCCATTTTCACTGGGTGCAAGAATTAAGTCCCCTCTCTTTCAAGGCTAATTAGAGAATTTTTAGATAGGTTAAAAATATGTTTGATTTTCTGCAAAAATGCAAAAAAAATGCATCTAAAATAGTACAGTAAAAAAAGAGTTCTTCAGTGTAATCCTTAAGCCTTAACCCCCTCTCCCCTGTGGGGGAGAATTTTTAAAAATCCCTTCTACTGTACATTCTCATGACATACCCTAACTGTGTACCAAATTTTAACTTTCAAATCCTAACTGTTGGGCTCTGCACTTATTATTATTATTATTGTTGTATTTAGTGGGTTATACTCGGTTGACACCGGTGACTGTGTACTATGTCAGACCAGAGTCAAAGTATGGCAAACAAACCAAAACTAAAATTAATTTAAATTAGTGTTTCAATGTGTGTCTCCGTATTCAGGAATTTCCTAACAATATGGCATGTATTCAATATAGTGGCCTTCTGTAGTGTGATGTATGTGTTTCTATTCAATTGTAGTGTGTGTGGTATGACACCTGTAGAGGAGAGAACAACATGTATAATAAGTGCCTTATTCATCCTCCACAGATGCCTTATTTCCTAAGCAAGTTCTGTGTACTTGCTAATTTTTTCAGTGAATGTGTTTTATACATTGTAAGTGTTTGGAATGGATATGTCTATAATGTATGTGATTTTATTGTGTTTGTCAATCAGTATGATGTCTGGTCTGTTGTGGTAAATTGTTTTATCTGTGATTATGGCTCTGTACTAGTACATTTTGTGAACGTTGTTTTCCAATGCTGTCTGTGGAATATATTTGTAGTATGGTTTGTGGATGTCTAATAATTTATGTTTGTTTGCAAGCTCTTAGTGTATTATATTTGCTACTTGATTATGTCTATATAAATAATCTGTCTGTGCCAAGAGCTTGCAACCAGAAATGATGTGTTGTATAATTTCTGGCATGATGTGACATTTTCTGCATGTGTCATTCATGAGTGTTGTATCTTTGAGTATGTGTTTTCTGTAGTTTTTAGTATTTATGACCTGATCCTGTATGGCAATCATGAATCCTTCCGTCTCCCCAAAGAGGCATACCCAAGCTAACCAGCTGTTTGACGCAGTTTTGTCAACAAAATCCTGGGCCAGATCATAAGGATGCCTGCCATGGAGTGCCTTTTGAGCCCACGATTGCTTAATGGTGTCTATGCTTTTTATATGTTGTGTTGTGTCCGTATAACATGAGTGTAAGTTTAATGGTGTGTTATTTGAGTCTGCTAGAGTTACTGCTTTATGTAACTGTGATGTTTCTTGTTTTCTGTGGAAAAACTCTCGCAGTGACTGTATTTGTTTGTAGTGAAGGTTAACTACGTCAATCAGGCCATCTCTGCCATCTTTACGTGGAAGGGTTAATCTTTCTGTGGCGGATTTAGGATGATGTTGTTTATGCTTAGTAAGTGTAGTTCTTGTTTTCCTTTGGAGTTGCTCAAGATCTGTGTGAGTCCAATGTATAATTCCAAAAGAATATGTGAGTACTGGGATGACATATGTGTTTATTGCTTTAACTGTCTGTTTTGCATTTAACTGCGTTCTGAGAACAGCATTTAACCTACTCTGGTATTTTTTAATTAATCTTTGCTTTATTTGTGCATGTTCTGTTAGTTTGGCCTGTTGGAATCCTAAATACTTATAGAACTCACCCTTTTCCATGGATTCAATAACGTCTCCATTTCCAAGTGCAAAATCATCTTTCTTTGGGATTCCTTTTTCTATCATGAAGTGTTTTGCATTTGTCTAGGCCAAACTCCATTTGTATGTCCTTGGTGTATGAATGCTGTGATTTGTAGGAGTTGGTGAAGTTGTTTTTGTATGGATGCATAAAGTTTTATGTCGTCCATGTACATGAGATGTGACAGTGTAAACTGTGTTGTTTTTTCATGTCTGATATTGTAACCATATTGCGTGTTGTTTAACATGTTGGATAATGGGTTCAGGGCTAAGCAGAACCAGAGAGGACTCAAGGAATCTCCTTGAAAAATTCCTCGCCTAATAAAAATTTGGTTTGTTTGTATGGAAGTGTTATGAACCTTGAGATGTAGTGTTGTTCTCCAGTGCTGCATAGTGTTTTGGAATAATGCAATGAGTGATGGATGTATTTTGTACATGTGTGGAATATGTAGCAGCCAACTGTGTGGAACACTGTCGAATGCTTTTCTGTAGTCTGTATATGCCATGTGTATGTTTCTGTGTTGTTTGTGTGCTTGCCGTAGAATGACTGAATCTATGAGTAACTGTTCTTTGCATCCCTGTGATTTCTACGAGCAACCTTTTTGTTGTTCTGTAAGAATGTCGTGTTCTTCAACATGTTTGTATATTTTGTTTTGTGATACAAGATGTCAATAATTTGTAGAGTGTTGGGAGACATGTAATTGGTCTGTATTGTGTGGGGTCTGTCGTATTGTTGTTTTTAGGTTTCATGTAGGTGATGCCCTGATTAAGAAATTTTGGCACGTCTTCTTATGGTGTGTGTTAGATGTTTAGCTAGTTCCTAGTGCAATGATGTAAACTTTTTGTACCAGAAATTGAGAATGTTGTCTACACCAGGTGTCTTCCAGTTGTGTGTTCTGTTAACAGCATAGCAGATGTTGTGTACGTTTATTTCAGCACAGGGCATAGTTGGTATGTTATGCAAGTTTTTGTTCTCCTCCTTGATCCAGCCTGCATCAGCATTGTGCATAACAGCGAACCAGAACCAGAGAGAAGACCAATATGTTGTGAGTTTTTTTTCTGTTGGTGTGCCACTTGCTGTGTATCAGTGTTTGTTTTAGTACTGATTTGTCTGTAGAAGAGTTTTTCATTGTTTGTAAATAATTTATTTTGTTGTTTTTGTAGTGAACGTGTTTTGTATCGTTTGAGTCTATGTGCTTTGGCTGCGAGTTTTTGTTTTAGTGTGTCGATGTATTCTGTAATGTGTGTGTTGTGATGTTCGTGTTTTGTGTGTGTTTTGATTTTCTTGAAAATGTTTTTGAGTCGTTTCTTTAATTTGGGTGTTATGTTGTTTTTATGAGTGTTTTTAGTTTTTGTATCAGTGTGCCTAATTGCTGTCTAATGTCATTTATTTGAGTTTCTATTCTTCTCTGCCAGGCAGGCTTGTGATAGAACTGTGTTTTGTGTGTATCTGTCTGCGATTATATTTTCTGTCCATGGTGTGTCACTACAGTGACTGCCCCAAAATAAACTAACGTATGAATGTCTTAGAGTGTAGAAATTAAATGAATGTAGCATGGTAGTGAGTGTTTACATAATTTAGTGTTTTTCCTACTAACTTTGATGTGTTGATTTTTGGTATTTGTGGTCTTTGTGTGAGATCTATACCTGTATGTGTTTAGTGAGTGTTTCCTGAAATATAAGTGAGAGCGTATTAACTAAATCTATGTCTATGTTATGAGTGATGGATGAGGAAGTGTCTGTAGTATTGTTAGTGGTAACTGTTGTATGTGTGCTATTATCAATGCTTGTTGCTGGATTATCCTGGCAGGTTACTTGATCTTCATTAATGTTAAATGTTTCTGTCTGTTGATGTATTTGATCAGCAACCTGTTGTTTGATAAGTTCAAGTGTTGTTTGTGGAATAAGGTTGTTGTGTATAATTGTTCTTTTTTGATCAACAGCCCTTTGTTCAGTAACAGTGAGATGAAGATACTGTTGTGTGAATCTATGGTGTAGTTGTTGTCTGTATGCTGTCATGTTTGTTTCGAGTTTTGTGATGGCATAGTAAGTACAGATGATAAACTCGTTCATTTCCATTGTCCATTTCATCCGTTGGCGTGGTTTTCCAGCCTTTGTGGTCTGTGGATGCATTGCCACAGAAACACAAAGGCTAGATTGGTTCCTCACATCTGTTGAGTGCATTGCACTAGCCACGAGCTTCTGTCTAACCCATGCACGCAGACCTTGTTAACCCGTGAGACATCCGAGCGAGTATTAAACTTAGATCTGGTTACTACCATGATAAATATCTCCACAGAATGTGGGAGTGGTCACTCTTAGCTTCATTTCTCTCCATACACCTTACTGGCATGGGTGTCCCTACCAGAAGCTTGTGCTCAAACCTGCATTCTGCTATGGTTCATTAAAATTACTGGGCTCTCCCACCACAACCAGGTGGTGACCACAGGAGTTATTATTATTATCATCATCAACCCATCTCAATTATATTATAAGATTAATAAACAATCATATGACTTTCAGTCCAGACTGGAAGTTCATATAGTTATTCAGGGCTCTGGCTCCTCAGCTTTCTATATTTGGTCTCAATTTTTATCTAACTCTGTTCAAGATTAAGAAAGGATGAACAACAGTGGTAATCTCTAAATCTGTAATTTGAAAATTGCAATTATTACATTTATATAAATTTATAATTACTCACTATTTGCAGCAGTTTCTAATAATTGTTCACAAGCTTCAAAATTCCCATCAACTACCTAATAATATTAAAAATTTCTGATGAGTTGACAATAAAAACAAGTATGATTATAAACATAATCTTTAATACTATTGTACCATAAATTATTTCCTAAATTATTTATTTACATATTAATGTAAAATGAAGTTACAATTTAATTATAATATATTAATTATCAGACTAAGAAATTTCTAACACCTAAGAAAAATTAATTTTATTGTTTTGATTTATTTCTAAACAAATATAATTCAATGAAATGAAATATTGAGACCTAATAAAAATTGAAATATATATTAATATATTTCAACATATAAAATAAAAAATTGCACTACAATAACTCATCAAAAATCTTACTAATAATTGATGTAATTTTGAAAGAAGAGCATCTTCAAGTTGAACTCTCGTTCTTTTTTGTAAAGATTCAAAAGCTTCTGTGTAGTTGTGTTGTCGAAAATGTTTTAAACATAGTCGAATTGCCTCTCTTTCTCTGTACTGAAGAATTATAAAGAAATAACATTAACAATAATAGATACATACATTTGTAATTCTTAAAATAAAAAAAAAATTTTAATTTTTAAAACTTAACATCTTGTAAGTTTCATAAATTTTAAATAATTTTTATAAGTTAAAATTTTGTAAAATTATGCATTTCAAGCTTATTAATTATTATTATTGTAACTTAAAATATGTATCCTAATGTTTTCAAGTTGTAAGAACCCAAAAGCACTGGGATGATAAAGTTATGATCTTTAAGAAAAGTGGTTTTTTGGGGGATGAATAATTTGATATAGGAATTGTTGTATATATTTAATTAATCTTGAAAGAACTTGGTTCAAATCAGTTTGTTGAAAAATTTGAGCACAGCTGTCTTCATTAAATTGAAAGTTGACCAAGTTGTCTAACAAAAAGTGAATCATCACACTGAACCAAGCCAGCTGAAACAATATACATTATTTCATGGTAATTAGAACAAATTTTGTTTGTTTTTCTCTTTTCTTTTTCTTTTTTCAATTTGGTGAAATTTCACAAATTTAATGAATGATAAATTTTATGATTTAAATGATATAGATCGTATAAAAAGAAAATCCTGCTAATCCAAACAATTCCATATAATCTTTAGTTTGTATTTTGTGTATGTACTGTCTTTTAATGTTAGTTAAACACATTGTTTTACAATAATCATTTATTATAACATTTTAATTCTAAAATAAATTAATGTTAATTTTATAAGGAAAGATTTTTAAAAATTTCATTAATTGGCAAGTATTAATTTCAATCTAACTCAACTAAATGTTCCACTGTGCATCAATGCACTTCTTGAAATAAATCTTGCCAATACCATTGAATGTAAAGGTGCTGATTTCAAGGTGTGCATGAATATACAGTATATATTGTTGGAAATTGTTAATGAGAAAAAATATAATCTTATTTGTATAAAATATATTTAGCCTGCTTACTACCAGTATCTATCAAATCTTTGAATGATAAATTCACACAATAAGTACTGATCTACACTGTGGTGTAGTAGAAGAAAATAAGATGGTGTTAATCACATATTAACTTATATCATGAGCCAATATGTTTGAATTCTGAGCTGTATATGGTCATATAAGCCAAGCCAAGCCGTAGTAAACACATTCCAACCACCTTAAAACACAGCAAAAATTTAATAACTGTAACGTTTTTATTGTTTTGTGTATTGTCTTGTGCCAAGCTGTAGTGCCAGTTGGCAAGCTGTCAAGTTGAGCCCTTTGCTGAATTTCATTATGAGCCTAGGCTCAATTCAGCTCACCTCAAGCTAACTTTTGCTTCCAGAATTATGTTTAATATACTACACCATCAGATAATAACAGAAAAATAATGAAAACAAATTAATCTTTAAAAATTCTAAATAAAAGTATAAATTAAAATTTATAATATGTGTAAAAAAATAAAGTTACATGTGCTACTATAAAGGATTATTATAAAAGAAAATAATTTAGTATATTTTTACTATTAAAAAATTTCATTATTAAAATTATAATTAAATATTGATATCAAGTTGGAATGTGGGAGAAAGGAATGGAGAGGGAGAAAGACTAGTCAATCATGCTATGGCTTTTGACCTTGCACTAGTTAACACCTACTTTGAGAAGAAAGCAAACCAACTGGTTACATACATGAGTGGAGGTAGATCCACCCAGATTGATTTTTTCTTGTGCTGCAGGAGACATCTGAGAGAAGTGAGAAACAGTAAGGTGTTAAATGGAGAAAGTGTTGCTGCACAACATAGAGTTCTGGTGGATTATGACTTTCTTATGGGCCATTGTAAGAACAGTATTAACCAGATTGAACAAAGGATTAAATGATGGAGATTGAAAGAGGAGGAATTAAGAGTTTAAGGTAAAAGCGTTAAAAGAAATTCAGTTCCCGGATAATGCACAAACATGGTGGCTGCATTTTTAAAGTTGGAGAAGTGGTTTTGGGAAAAACTTCAGAGAAGAAGTCACCAGAAGGAAAGGAACTTTGGTAGTGGAATGCTGAGGTACAATTTGCGATTAAACAAAAGAAAGAGGCAAAGAAAAAGTGGGATTTGATGGGAAGGCCTAAAGATAAAGAAACTTACCATTTGGCAAATAAAATGACTAAAACGTCAGTGGCTATTGCAAAAGCAAAGGCTTTAGAAGAGGCTTATAAAGTTTTTGAAAGAAAAGGTGATGAAAGGCAGTTGATGAGAATCGCCAAAGCAAGAAATAAGGTATCAAAAGATTTTACGTCTATTAAACTGATTAAAGATGATAAAGGAGTGGTATTACAAGATTACGAAAGGGTCAAGGAAAGATGAAAAAAATATTTTAGGAATTTATTGAATAAAGAAAATCCCAGAACTGTATGTGAGAATGGAGAGGCAAATGAAGGAGTGGTGCAAGATATTAGCAGAGAAGTGAAAAGGGTGCTTAGGGAAATGAAGATGGTAAAAACAGTAGGCACTGATCAGATTCTGGTTGAGGCTTGGAGAGGCTTGGAAAAGGAAGGAATCGATATCCTCTGGGATCTTATGAAGAAACTCTGGCAGCAGGAGAAGATCCCAGATGAATGAAAGAAGAGCATTCTGATGCCAATCTTTAAAGGTAAAGGGGATGTACAGAATTTTGGAAACTACAGAAGTATAAAGTTATTGTCCCATACTATGAAGATTTGGGAGAAAATTGTAGAAAGAAGGATTAGGCAGGAATCTTAGATTGGAGAGGAACAGTTTGGATTTTTGCCAAGAAGGAGTATGACTGATGCTATCTTTGCTCTAAAACAGCTGATGAAAAGGCACAGGGAAATGCAGGAAGATTTGTACATGGTGTTCATAGATCTGGAAAAGGCATATGATAGAGCAAGGGTGGGCAACCTTTTTTATAACATGGGCCAGAATAAATTTTACATTTTTTCTGCGGGCTGTAGTAGTTAATTGACGCCTTCTTGTGACTTGTAATTTTTTAGTCTGCACAAATAGATCTCAAAGAGAGGGTAGATTCAACAAGGTGTCGCAGGTAAGGGCCTTACCTGCGATGCCTTGTTGAATTTTTCATCAAGGTTAAGCCTAACAAACTTTTTTTTTTTATAAATAATAATCGTGTTTACTTTGTCGTTAAAAATTATTTTTTATGTTGCACAAACAAAATAAATATATCGAAAGATATAAAAACAAAAAAAAGTTATATTTTAAAAGTTCGTTTTAATATAAAAATTATGACGCATAGCAACATCTAGTATCAAAAACGTTCCAATGAAGACACGAAAATATTCGGGAACAATGCTTAAGAGATTAATATTCAATTTAAACTAGACAAATTACATCAAAAAATATTGTTTTATAATTCTTCTAAAGATCTCACAGGCCATAGCTGGCCTGCAAGCTGGGAGTTGCCCACCATTGTGACAGAGTACCAAGGCAAGAGTTATGGAGATGTTTGAAGGAAAAGAATGTTCCCGAAAAATATGTTAGGCTTGTCAAGGAAATGTACAAGGAAGCAGAGACCCAAGTTAAGAGTAGTGTGGGCACTACAGAAGGGTTCTTCATTAATGTTGGTTTACATCAGGGATCGGCCCTTAGCCCTTATTTGTTTGACCTGATAATGGACGTGTTGGTGTGTGACATGAAGTGTGAGGCTTCATGGAATATGCTGTTTGCAGATGATATTGTGCTGTGTGAACTTTCCCAAATCAAGATTGAGAAGAAACTGGAAGATTGGAGGAAAGTTTTGGAAGAAAGGGGAATGAAGATTAGCAGAACTAAAACAGCTTATATGACTCTGAATGGTAGAGACAAGTGTAATATTAAAATCCAAAATGTGTCACTCCCTTTGGTACCCAGTTTTAAATATCTTGGGACATTTGTTGACATGGGAGGAAGATTGAACTCGGAGGTGCAGCATAGAATTCAATGTGGATGGATGAACTGGAGGAAGCTGAGTTTGTTATGCAACAAGAAAGTTAGCTGCAATCTGAAAGGAAAATTGTATAAATCAGTTGTTAGACTTGCAATGTTATATGGAGCAGAGACATGGGCAATAACAAGAGCCCAAGAAAGAAAGATGGAGTTGGTGGAGATGAGAATGTTGAGATGGATGTGTGGAGTGTCAAGGAAGGATAGAATAAGGAATGATTTTATTAGAGGTTCTGTTAAGGTGGGCCCCTTGAGCAAAAAGATGCAAGAATGTAGGTTGAGGTGGTTTGGTCATGTAGAGCAAAGAAGCAACAATTATGTTGGAAAGAAGATCGGAAAACTGGTAGTAAAAGGAAAGAGGAAAAGAGGAAGACCAAAGATGCATTGGAAAGATAAGGTGGAAGAAGATTTGAACCAGAGGGGACTTAAGAGAGAAGAAGCCCCTGATAGGGAGAAATGGAAGAATTGTATTAGAGAAGGAAACACCGGAAATGCCGACCCCACATAAACATAGGAAAAGACAAGGATAATGAAGAAAGAAAGAAATGGTCCCTATCGGTACATAGTTAATATTTGAATTTCAACATATACTATGTTTATGAAAATTCCACTATTTAGACTAACATCTTCACTTTCTTTAAAACTCATCATTTTTGGTAACTTATCTCCTTCTCAGTCCACATTAAGTTAAGTTTGCAGGACTCTACTGGTATATAATTTTTTTGGATTTTCTTTCAAAAAATAACAATTTATTTTTGTTTATTCCTTATACCATTAAACAATTTTGGGTTCACTAAAATTAAATAGTAATTATTTGTCATTGGAGGTAAAATTCATAAAACTGCAGATATTAATTATATATTTTGTAACGACAAATTGTCAAACATCATCTATTTTGCAAGTGCTTTCTGAGCATTGACAAAAGAATTAGATTTCATTTGCATAAATTAGAAAATTTAGAAAATGAGTTATCATTATATAAGTATGAGGTCCAGAATTTTTATAGATAAAATTTTTAATTATACTCCCTCCTATTGCTTAAAGAATTTGAGGAAAAAAAAACTTTGCTGGGAAAGTATACAACCTTCTTCTAAAAATGTCAACATTCTAAAGCTAGTATTACAAGATAAATTTACAATTAATGTCCGATTTTGTCACTTTATTTGGGTCCTGGGAACACCTTTAACCTCCACACCTGCTACAATAACCTTTATCTCCAAAAACAATTAGTCACATGACATAGATTCCCAGGAAAAATCTATAAAAGCCCATTTCTTCCCCTCCAGGGGAGTCTGTCATCAAAGGCCAGCTCAACCATATCCAAGAAAACTTTCAGGGGAGTCTACCAGAGAGCCGTATCTCTGAAGATCATATTACTAACAGCGATTTGTCTCTCAGTCACAATTTTTATAACTTTGTGTGAACAAGTAAACAGGGATGAAATTGAACCTCCATGGAATCTTCAAAGAGATATGATAACAATTAATGTGAACTCTCTCTCGGCCCCCTACGTGTATTAGAAGGTTGGAGAACAAAGTCGATAGATTCTTGAGGTTAGATATTGTAATTGTCTGTTTGTTATCTAATAAATCTTTGTTTCATTGTTAAATGGAATTATTTACTCGGTTATCGCCTACGCCTTACCAACGACCTCTCTCTCCTCCTCCACTTGACCCGACAAAAGAATCCCGACCCCTCGGGATCATCATAGAATATAAACTAGCCATCCTCTGACAAGTGGGTAGGTTTCACAAAAAGAGGTACGACATCAATCCTAACTCCAGCTACCCACATAAGTATTTAAATATAATCACTAAACAAAAACTGTACAATTTATATAACTATTTTAAATATTATGCAAAATTATATTTATAATTAAGTTATGTGCCATTGTAATAAGTCATTGAATTTTTGTTCCAATTTTGTAATTATATCTTGACTCTGGATCAGTGTAGTACTAGGCATTAATATATATATTGTAAAGGATACACACTACTAACACCACCATAATAACTATTATTATATATTTTTGTAAAAAAAATGTAATTATCATTAACATAAACATTTATATATTAATATAGTTTAAGTACTTATCACCTTAAAGTATTAAGGTGATAAGTACTTAAACTATATTAATATATAAATGTTTAAGTACTTATCACCTTAATACTTTAAGGTGATAAGTACTTAAACTAAGAATTCTGAATTAAGAATTCTGTTAAATGTTATTACTGCTATTATTAATATATAATATCATGATATTTATTATAGAATACCTTATAGTACAAATGAAAATGTTAAAACTTACATAATTAAACCATTTCATACTGGATTTTACTAATTCCCAATCATCATTTCCTTTCAATTCTACATACCAAATACTAAAATTAAAACTGGGACCCCAAGACTGAATAGGTACTGTAAAATAAAAGTAAAAAAATCTTGACATAAATAGTTGTTAAATGAATAAGTATAGTTTAACATGTATAATTTTACTGATAAAATTTCAAAGTCAAATTAATTTAACTTTGATTTAAATATTAAGTCAAAAAGTTAATTTGACTAAATTAATGTAATTATTAATATTAGCACAAGACGACAGAATCATAACTACTTTTAAACCAAATTAAAACATGGCACTATGATATTTATAAATTATAATTGCTTATTCAGGAAGCCAAAAATATTCTATTTTGGAAATGTTTTTAACTAAAGTGACCAGATATCCTGCATCGCATAATGCAAAGAAAATGAAATATGCCTCTCCAACTCTTTTACAGTGTTTTACAGTGACAGAAGGTCACTGTTTCATCTCTTTGATACTAGCTAACACTAGTCTCTCTTGCTTAAGTTTTACTTGTCACTTTTGAGAACCTGATCTTGTCATTTATTGTTTTTAGTGTAAAGTTTGCTAATTTTAAAATGAAAGTACATATTACCTTTTAATACTACTTAGAATATAAATTTTAATTTAAAAAAACTAATTTTAGATATTATGTCAAAGAAATAATTGTGTACATTTACAAAAGAATTACAAAATGAATTTCCTTCTTTGAAAAAGAGCAAAACTGAGAACAATGTTCATTGTGAAGTGTCTTTTACGATTGTGATTAAGAACAGTGACTTTTCGATTGGTTCAGAGAGTAAAAATGACATTACAAGACATGTCTCATCAGATAAACACAAACATCCATTATTTGCTGTAGCATCTTCAACAAAATTAAGTACTTATTTTCGTAAAGTTGAATTTCATTCAAAAAAGAAGAAATTAGCCAAAGCAGTATTTACATATCACACTATAATTCATAATCACACATTTTGTTCGATGAACTGTATGTCTAAACTTATTCATACATTATTTGAACCAAAGTTTACTTGCACTCAGACAAAACCTGAAGTGATTATAAAACATGTATTTGCACCCTATGCAATGGATCAGGTTTTCAAAACTTTGAATGATACTGATTTTGTAACAACATTTACAGATGCATAGAACCATAAGGAAATCAAATAATTTTCATCATTAATTTGTTTTTTTGATTATAAACAAGGTCTACAAATAAAACTTTCAGATTTTTTAATCATTTCCAAAGGAAAATTCGGAAATAATTTCTAATTCAATTATTGGAATATTAAAGGAATAATTTAGAGAGTAAAGTTGTAGCAGTTTGTGCTGATAACGCAAATGTAAATTTTGGTGGGCTGCTAAGAAAAGGAACAAATAATGTATATCATAAGCTAAAGGACCACCTTCAAAAGCCAATTATTGGTGTAGGATGTGTTGCACATATAGTGCATAATACTATTCAGTCAGCAGCAGATCAACTTCCTATTGACATTAAGGGCATCATAATCAAATTTTATAGTCATTTTTATATACACTCAAACCTGTTTTTGTGTGGTGGATAGGGACCGCATAAAAGAAAACGCATAAAAAAATATATATATTAAAAAAATAATAATAAAATAAAAAATCGCACAAAACTTCACGAGTAGCTATAAAAAATAGTTTTCGCAACACAATTAAAAAGTATTTTTTTTAATGCGATGAATACAGACCGCAGAAAAAAAGTCTCACATAGAAAATAACTCAAAACCATACGAAATAACTAGAAATTGCTTTTTTAACTCCTTGGGCCTTTTTCTGCAATCCCTAATGGGAAAAAAAATCCTCTAAGAATTTTATTTTTTATAATAAGTAATTATTTCCACTTAAATACGAATCTAACATTAAAAAGTTAAAAATAATGGTTAAAAATTATTTTATTTGATAAATAAAATTTGACTAAAGATATGTTTATGACCTGTTTATCCTTTGGAAGACTAAACTAAATGTCGACAAGTTTTTATCATGCGTGAATAACAACATGTACAGTCTTACCCTTAAACTAGATTTAGTAACTCTAACACCCATTTCTTAGATGTCAACATTCATCTCATTGGGGGCAAAATAGAAATGAGCGTTTATTACAAACCAGGCCACGTTCCACTATTTATCCCTGCAAACTTGTCTGACCCCTTTTCGTATAAAATTGCAGCTTTCCGGGCTTCAACTCATCACACCAACAGGCACGACACCCTGCTAGAGCTTCAACGTATAGAAAATATAGCTGTTGAACACGGCTACAAAAGAGGCATGGTTTGCAGTTTTGCCCGCACCTATGCCAACCAACTTCCCCCACGCAGTGTTTCTAACATCCAGTCTACGTCTAAGGCCGCGACTCCATAGCTGTAAAAAGGCCGTAAAACCCTCGCCGTAAAACTTTTAATCACGTGACCATGATATTTTACGCTTGAGCAGGTCGTAAAACCAACGTAAAAGCGAGTTGAGCAGTGTTCAACTTTCGAAGTGAATACGACCGTAAACCGGTACCATCCACCAATCAGAAGTCAGTTAAATCTAGGTCATCGTGACACGGTGCGAAAATGGCGGAAATGAGCTTTTGTGTACGTTCTCTCGTGGCTACTCTAGAAGATCTGGAAAGATTTATCGAAAACATCCAAAAGTATTCGTGTATCTACGACAAGAGGTATCCCGATTATAATAATAGATGCCTAAAACACGCGATATGAACGGCCAAAGGAAAATCCTTCAATTTAGAGGAGTATATAATAAAAAAACTAAGCTTATAAATGCTGTATATTATCTTAATAATATAATAATAAAAGTCAATATATGAAAGTAAAGATATTACTTTTACTATATTTGTAATTATAGTATAGAGAAAACTCGTAGAATATAATTATTGTCTTTATATCGATATATCACATATACACCGTAACAGTACTGTCGCCGTAAAAAGCTTCGCTAGCCGGACCTCCACCGCAATCCGAGCGCAAACGCAAATAGGTCACGTGATTAAAAGCTTTTACGGCGAGGGGTTTTATGGCTGTTTTACGGCTAGTGGAGTTGCGGCCTAACAGTAGCCAGCAGCCCATTACACGCTATAGGTGAACAGTCGTCCAGTTCAATCAACATTTGAACTCCTTATACAGGGAGATTGCAAACCAGAATGGCACGGAGATTGCGTACAGGAGATCCGGCACAATTTACAAGCTGCTATGCAATGCAAAAGATAAAATAGATCTTAGCATAGTCCCAGGGGTTTACTCCATTCCCCTCAGGGATGATAGGTTCCAAAGGGACTTAATTTATATTGGCTCAACCATACATTTAACTCGAGAAAGGATATGTGAACATCAATCCGACCTTACAAACAACAGGCACACCACCGACCTGGAAGTTTGGGTGGACTTCCGGATTAATTAGACAGACCTTTCAAATTGATCATATTCGACACCTGGAGGCCTTGGAGATTTATAAAGCCAACTTAAGAGGCAACTGTATCAACTTTACAGATGGTGAGACTATCATGCATACGTGGAGATACCTGTTTGAGGAATTTGGAGCCAGGCAGAAGAGTGAAATGTGATATATACAATGTTTAAAATCGAACAGCATCATTCTAATGGTCCAAGTAGGAAGCCAGTTTAGTTCAGCACCTGAAGCAGGCCTTGGTGAAGGCCGAAAATGTTTGGAAGTTTTGTTTAGTTCAATACTGGTAAAAAAAGGTTTTGTTTGTGACATTTCATTTCTCACTCCAGTATTTCTGATTAGAAGACTGTTAATTCATTAATTTTTGTGAAAATAAAAGATTTTCTTTTTTGATGAGTGTCTTGCATTCTACACTATTATATCTGGTCATTTTATTTTTAACTTTACTTGAGTCAGCTTTGGCCACAAATTATTTCTAAATTCTTACATCAAATGAAACATTGAATAAAACCAAATTAAACTGCAGCAATACATTAGTGGACAATTTATAACTGTTAAAATACAAATAATAAAAATTAATTAAATTAATAATAATAAAAATCTAAAAGTTACACAAAATCTGTTAGTATTGACAATCACATAAAGTCAATTGTTATTTAAAATGGGCTTTCAGCTATCCTGATGGATGCTGCATTAATTATGTTTAAGTATTTGGATAAGCAAATCTGTTCTAGTAATCTTGTGCGAAATCTTTCTCTAACCTTTTCTATGAGAACTGATCAACCCCATAAAACCCTGACTCCTCAGTCCATCAACTACTATACTCAACAAAGTGCTCATACCATACTGATTATAAATAATTGAACAAACTTGCTCTTTTAATCTATTAATAATATCTAGAGAATGAATGATGGAAGCTATATAGTAGAAGTATTAATATTTTTCATTAATTTTAAAGCATAAACTCCTGATTTTACCAATATTAGTTATATTAGTAATATTAGATATATTAGTTTGTCTTTGTCACCACACAGTATGCTTATAACTGATGGCAATCTTACTCCTAAAGTATACTGAAACTATCTAGCATATAGTGCTACTAATGTTTCTGCAGCCTTGTGTGAAAACAAAAAGAATATAAAATTAAGAAAGTAGTGTTAATAGTTACAGATAAGATTACAGCACTATATGCTAGGAAGTTTCAGTTTACTTCAGGAGTAAGACTATCTCCATCAGTTATAAGCAAGAGTTTAATAGAAACCAAGCTGGAATAACATTTTAAATACTTGAAAAAACATACCTTTGAGTACAATTTCAGTCTTATTTTTCTTTCTGACAGATGTTTTTGGCTCTTTGATAAGCCTGCTTTAGATCGGTCAAAAGTTCTAAATGTCAATGTTCTATATTGGAATGTCTGCTCAAATGATGACATATCTTCTCAGATTAAAAAAATATATTTTTTTAAATATTGAAAATGATATAATGATGTTTTTTGTGACAGTGTATTTGGTAAGTTCTGGAATATATGATAATGTATGTTCATTTTATGAGAACCCAAACAAGAATTCTCTACTAAGAGCCCACAAAATATAATTTTACAAATATGGAGTCACAAAATAGACCATGACTTTATGCAATTAGCCAATAGATTAAAGCAGAATTTGTGTAACTTTTAGATAGTTTTTTTAATATTAAATTAATTTATTTATTATTATTTTATTTAATTATTATTAATAATTATTATTTAATTTGTAAAAGTTATTTTAACAATTGTACATTATCCACTAATGTACCACTGTTTAAATTTTAATGCTGCAGTTTGATTTGGTTTTATTTGATGTACCATTTGATGTTATAAAAATTTACAAATAATTTGCAGCTCAGGCTGACTCAAGTTAAGTTGAAAATGTTTCCAAAATAAAATATGTTTGACTTCTAAAATAAATAATAGAAAATTTAAAAAAAAAACTATCTGTTTTAATAATAATTATTTACTTTCTTTATTTCAGTTCTTTAAATTTTAAAGACATTAATATTTTTGAATATATTTAATAATTGTTGAATATCTTTAGTTGTAATAAAATTTCACTTAAACAAATATACTAGTCATAATTTAAAATTAATAATTATATTGTCATTTAGTTATAAATTTAAATGTTGGATAATTGTTTTATTTACTAAAAAAAATATGAAAATAGAAAGCTAATAACTATATACAAAAAGAAAAATTCTAAATTTATTAATAATTTTCTCTTACCTATTTTTATATATCGACAAGGAAACATATTATTATTAATGGAATGTTTTAAATTAAAACTCTCAGGCACATGATCATTTTTCAAACCACTGAAAGAATAGTTTTTAAATTAAAAAAAACAAAACTATTTATCAGATAAATTCATACAATTTTCATTCCTTACCTATTTAATAATTCAATCATATTTACATCATTCAAACCACCAAACACTTTAAATTTTTTCAAATTACAAACATGAGTTTTTTCATATTTTCCAAAAGTAATTGTATGGACAATAGCTGGTTGTTCTAATTTTAATATTAAATACTACAAAAAAAGCAAACGATAGAATAATATTAGTTAATCACAGAATGAAATTAAATAATTAATATAAATGAATAATTTCTTACAAGAAAAAAAACTGATATTTAAATAATTTTAAGGTGTGTTTCAAATTTATACGGACACGAAAAAATTAAAGTGAAACACAAATTTGCTGCATTAAGTGACAAATGTTTTATTAAAAATAATATGGATTTACATGTTTCTACACTGCAAAAGAAGAATTTTAATCAAACATTAACATTTTGTCACTGAAAATAATGTTTATGAAACTCTTATACAAAAAAACTGTTACATATTTATCCGGACAGGTTTCAAATTGCAAAGTTTTCTTACAATTTAATGGCCAATGTAACCACCATTTAACTTAATTACATTAAATACTCGATTAGGCATTGTTTCAATTAGATTCTGAAGGAATTCAATCTTAAGTTTATCCCAAGCATCTGAAATTGCTGCCTTCAAATCATGAATTGTGGAAAACTGCTTTCCATTGGCATAAACTGTACGAACCATCATCCCCCAAAGATTTTCCATCGGATTCAGGTCAGGGCTTCTAGCAGGCCATGTCATCAGATTAATATTTTTACGTTTAAACCACATTTTTGTTGATTTAGAGGCATGCACAGGGGCATTGTCTTGTTGAAAGATCCAATTTGGTCCACAAATATTTGGTCCAGCTTCCAATAAATGATCTTCAAGCATGCCTTGATACTTCTTTGAATTCATTCTTTGAGTTATAAATGCTAAATCTGTGGTTCCGTTGAATCCAAACGCACCCCACACCATTATTGATCCCCCACCCATTTGGCGTTTTGAAAAAATTTGTTTTTCGGTTCTTAAATCGTGCCAATAATACTTCCAACCGTCTGGACCATCTAAGTTGAATTTTTTTTCATCACTGAACAAAACTTCAATCCATTCTTCGGACCATGTCATGTGTTTTTGTGCCCAATCAAGTCTGTCACTTTTGTGCTTTAATGAAAGTGGTGGCATTACGGCTTTTTTTCTGAATTTTAACATTGGAGATGTATTTAAAACTCTCCACACTGTTGTGCTGCTACAAGGCAAGTCTAATTCTTTTTTTATTTTTCTTACTGATGTTTGTTTTGTGGAGCAAACCTTGATGATTTGTCTACAATCTCGAGGAGTAAGCTTGGGTTTTGGACCTGTCTTGAATTTTGGTACATCCTTGCCACGTCTTTTTGATAAATAATCACCAACAGTTGATTTTGGACGATTTATATATGCTGCAATTTCTCTTATTGACTTGCCTTGTGATTTATAGGCATCAATCTTCCCTTTTTCATAATCAGATAAATTCTTTGTTCTACCCATTTTAGAACGTTGAACAACATAAAGAATTTGTATTACAATTAGATATGTAAGCTAATTTGCATATTTCAATGCTTGAAACTAAACAATATTCTGTTTAAGTCATAAAATGAGTGCCTGTCCGGATAAATATGTAACAGTTTTTTTGTATAAGAGTTTCATAAACATTATTTTCAGTGACAAAATGTTAATGTTTGATTAAAATTCTTCTTTTGCAGTGTAGAAACATGTAAATCCATATTATTTTTAATAAAACATTTGTCACTTAATGCAGCAAATTTGTGTTTCACTTTAATTTTTTCATGTCCGTATAAATTTGAAACACACCTTATTTCCTCATTCTGTATGTATTATATACAAAATGAAAAAATAATATGTACATAAAGATATTTTTAATATTTGTTTGTGTTAACATAATTTTCATTATCTTATTTAGGTTATGAATTTTTATCAGAATCTACCTGTGGTGGGTTATTAGAATCTGATGACCATCTTGATGACTGATCATTAGGTTTATCCCATATAATATTCCTGAAAAAATAAAATAAAATTCTAATATTAAAATTATAACAGATAATTAAAAATTTCACATAAGTTACATTTCTATAAATTAATTCTTATGTATTTATTTTAGTTAATATTACTTTTTTCTTTTAGTTAATAGCTAAAATTCTATTAACTAAAAGAAATACATTCATATAATTCTCAATTTATAATGTTTCAATATTTGGCATTGCTTTTGTCTGTTATTTATAAATAGTCAAAATATAGTGTCAAATTGCACCAGTATTTGAACTCCTGTATCTTAATTCCTGTTACAACAAATTATATTCTTTAGTACAAGATTTCTGACTCTTGAATTCCTGAAAAACTTCAAAATTTTGTTTGAGTTTCAGAAAAATCAGCACAAAAGTCAAGACTTCATAAAATTAAATTTATAAATGTGAAACAGAAACGTGCCAATTTATCATAATTTTTAGTTTCAGTATATTGGATATTCTATCACAGAAGTTGATTAAAATTTATTACAAATCATTGAAACTATTTAATGACTTCAATTAATATGTTTTTGTTACTTTACATGTTGATTTGTTTTTCTGTTAAATATAATACAAGCATCTCTAAATACAATGTTTTTCAATGTTTTCAGAAGAAAAATTTACTTTTATGCCATACAACAGTTTAACAAAACCATGTGTAAAAGTCTCAAGTTACTTTCCAAAATACCATTGGCAGAACATCAGTCATGTAGACATTTTGAAAATGTACCAAATGTCAACAAACAAGATTTGCATCTTGGATATTGCTAGAACTGGGAGAGGCATCACAACATCTTACCAATACCTCATAAAACAGAAAACCTAAACATACTTTTGTATATAGTCAATCAATTATATAATTTAAATAACTATCAGAAAAATTTTTTAAAAATGTACAGCAATTTATTCCATGTTTTCTATTGTAAATTTTTGTGTGCATTTTTTTCTAACAGGTCTCCTTATTGCTATGTTTTCACTATGCTACATCTTAACTGTAACATTTACAGTAAGAAATACAAACTGATACATTACTGCATATAGGATTGTTTAAATGGTGCACCTGCGCATAAAGCAGATGTTTATTAACAATCACATTAATATTTAATAATAAGAAAACAATGTTTTAAGAATTTTCAATTTTAAAATGATAGTGTTTATTACTTATATATGTATTTATTTGTTAGCTTGTGTTACTTGTGAATTTTTTGATTTGATTATTAAGTTATAGCATTTAAAATAATAGAAAATAGTTAACATTTCATGCAGAACATCTGATTTTTAAAAATGGATTACTGATGTTAAATGGGAAATGCCTGTACAATAATATCTTTATATGATTAATATGACTATAAATGAAATAGAACAGAGCAGTCATAGACAACAGATATATATATTATACTCACTCCCTTCAAGTCAGTTCATTCAACACACAATTATCTTCCTCTTTATGCAGCTCATTAATTAAACAAACATTTTGTTTACATTTCATATAAGTTCATTTTGATGTTTTTTGTTATACATAATTAATAATGATTATAGTGAGACAGATTCAATAAATAAGGTTAGTAGCACTGCTAAAAAAATAATGTAGTATACAAGACTGCAATTAATAATATTGAAAAAGTATAAAGTAATACAGGCCTGTACCAATAATCATCCCTACTAGATAGCATTCACTACACCATTTAAAAAATTGTGGAAAAAAAAACCCATGTCAAATTGCACCAGAATTAAATAGTGAACTGTTATTTGATTTTTGACAACCAAAGGTATTACAGTGACAATCTGTTAACCTGGCATTCAGGACATTCCAATTTTCAACGCTGACTCAGCGCTGATCTCAACGTTTGCTAAAATTCGTTCTTTTTTTCAACATTGAAGTGGCGCTGTTGTCAGCGCTGACTCAACACACTCAGCACTCAACAGATATGTTGACTGCTACTTTCCAATGGATTGTGGGTAATTGGTAAGACATTTGAATGGAATCCATCTTGTTGAGAATGGAACTATGGGAACTAAGCACTTCGTACTCAAGTTGGAACATTGTTGATGACGTCAAATTGTTGACTTCAACACTCAACACTTGCGTTGAAAATTGGAATGTCCCGATTGTCAGGACCAATGTCATCAAAACTAAACCAACTGTCAGGACCAATGTGGTGCCAGTTTATCAAACATGTTGACTTATTGGATGATGAAATTTTTTCCAGTTTTTTTCAATTCTCTGGGCACAATTTTATATATCTCTGCATATAAAACTGTACAAATCAGCCTTTTATGATTGTTTAATTAACATACTATTTCAATTTTTCCAGATTATTCCTACACTTGGTTAGTTTGAAACAAGAACACACTAACTAGAATCTTACTTTACTTTTATCTATATCTACTCTATATTTTATATCTATATATCTATACTCTATATATTTTACAATAAAAGTAAAATGTTCTGTCATTGCCAAAATCAAAACTGAAAATAACACTTTACAAAGTGATATAAACAGAGACTCAACTCTGACTGCCTGAATGAAATATAAACAAATCAATCAAGACCAATCTACACTTTCTGAAATATTATGTTTCAATTGATTTAATTTTAATTAATTAATTAATTTCAATTTTATTTTTAATTTTAGTTTCAGTTTTGTTTCTATTTCAGTATAAAGACCAGAGTTTTAAATTTTTTTAATTTAAATTTTAATTATTTTTAGTTTTAATTAACTGGCTACCTAGTTACATATAAATACAGATGAATAACCAGTGTACTCGCCCAAATGCAAGCTGGGCATGCTGGCTTATTGGATGCCATGTTAATGGAATTTCACTGTATATTTATGAGTTATTGAGATCCATTGCAAGATTATGTATGGTACAATATAAAGAATAATACATATCACTGCAAAAAGCTTATAATTGGGTTCAAGAGTACAAGAAAAGCAAAACACAGATGAGCCACATAAACTTTTGAACCCGAGTTTTTTGTAGCAACATATATAACTCTCCATATTGTGCATACAACCTGTAATGCTACAATAGATCTCACCTGGCCTAGATGTAGTGAAGGAAAATGACACCTGCAGGAATAATTATATATTCTTCCATTAATATTAGTCTCAGCCTTGTTAGCAGTTATTTTTCTTCAACAGCATTACTAACCTTATTTATTGCATCTGCCTCATGTTATATTTTTTGCTAGTCTTTGATTATTTTGACTTATGCTTAAATTAATTAAATTTATGCTTTCATTTATGCTTAAATTCGTTTTTTGTATGAATTAATTCAAAATAAATTTGTTATAACAAAGCTTTTAATTTTAATTTAAAACCTATAATTAATTAATTGAATAAATATATTAAAATGGCAATAAAATGTATCAAAATATAAATACTATATCTAAAAATAATTTTCATCTTTAAAATTATGTAGCCCTGAGAATTCCTGGAACTTGAAATATAAAATCTCAAGTCTCTAAAACAAAAATAGTTATACAGTATTAGATATCAATATTAACATATTCTCATACCTATGTAGTTCACAACTGATATCTTTAAGTCCAAATTTTAAAATATTATACATTTTATAACTTATATCAATATATCAATCAATCAATCAGAACCCACAAAATATTTAAAGAAAATTTTACAATAAAAATTTATATCTATATTATTAAAAATAAATGGTGAGAAAATTTATAAGTTGATTTACACACAACAGTGATGTGCCGGCACAGTAAGCATCAATAAATATCACACATAGCCAATCAGAATTTCATGTATGACACTTGTATGATTGACAGAATACAGATTATGTGATATCAGAGAAAAAACTCTGATTAGCTATGTGCGATATTTATCGATGTTTATGCACCAAATGATCACTGTGCCGGCACGTCGCTTAGAGTAGATATATAAAACGCTCTGAAAAGTTTAAAGATAATTGCATATTTTATAGAGCACTCATTTTTATACCTTTATGAGATTTTTACAGCAACAATAAATAGCAGAAAAATTATTAGAAATGTTTATAAAACAAAGTCAAAATTATATTACTACTACGATAGTTATCTTAAGCATAAAATTACTTAAAAAGTCTCCTAAAAACTATATTTTGTCTTCTATAGTTAAAAAAAGATTTAAGACAAATTCTTTTTAACCTTTACACAATTTACCTTTAAGTAAAACATAATGTTAAATTCTAATTGTTAATTTTCAGTTAAAAAAAAAAAAAAGCCCATTCTACTCTCTAAAATACCATCTTTATTTCTCCTCTATTATTTGAATTTTTTCTTGATAAAGAAATTGTCAAAATAACAATAATAATAATAATAATAATAATAATAATAACTCTCCCATGGTCACCACCTGGTCGTGGTGGGAGAGCCCAGTAATTTTACTGATCCATAGGGCAATGCAGGCTGGAGCACAAGCTCCTGGTAGGGACACCCATGCCAGTAAGGTCTATGGGGAGAAATGAAGCTAAGAGTGACCACACCCACATTCTGTGGAGATATTTATTATGGTGATAACTAGATCAAAGTGTGATACCGGCTCGGACGTCGCCCGGGTTAACAAGGTCCGCGTTCGTGAGTTAGGCAGAGGCTCACGTTCGAAAAATAGGCCACAGTCTCCCTTGGTTACCGGTGGCGAAAGCAGCACCGGCCCAAGCATGGCTACTGCAATGCCCTCAACAGATGTGAGGAACCAACCCAGCCTTGGTGTTTCTGTGGCAATGCATCCACAGACCACAAAGGCTGGAAAACCACGCCAACGGATGAAATGGACAGTAGAAATGAACGAGTTTATCATCCGTACTTATTACACGATCACAAAACTTGAAACAAACATGACAGCATACAGACAACAACTACACCATAAATTCACACAACAATATCCTCATCTCACTGTCACTGAACAAAGGGTTGTTGATCAAAAAAGAACAATTATACACAACAACCTTATTCCACAAACAACACTTGAACTTATCAAACAACAGGTTGCTGATCAAATACATCAACAGACAGAAACATCTAACATTAATGAAGATCATGTAACCTGTCAGGATAATCCAGCAACAAGCATTGATAATAACACACATACAACAATTACCACTAATGATACTACAGACACTTCCTCATCCATCACTGATAACATAGACTGGATTTAGTTAATACGCTCTCACTTATATTTCAGGAAACACTCACTAAATATACAGGAACAGATCCCACACAACGACCACGAATACCAAAAATCAACACGTCAAAGGAAGTAGGAAAAACACTAAATTATGTAAACACTCACTTACTACCACACTACATTCATTCAATTTCTACACTCGCAGACATTCATACATTAGTTTACGCTGGGGCAGTCACAGTAGTGACACACCATGGACTGAAAGTACAGTCACAGACAAATACACAGAAAACACAATACTATCACAAGCCTGCCTGGCAGAGAAGAATAGAAACACAAATAAATGACATTAGACAGCAATTAGGCAGGCTGACACAATACACTAAAAACAACATAACACCCAAATTAAGGAAACAGCTCAAAAACATTTTCAAGAAAATAAAAACACACACAAAACACGAACATCACAACACACGCATTACAGAATACATTGATACACTAAAACAGAAACTTGCTGCCAAAGCACGTAGACTCAAACGATACAAAACATGTACACTACGAAAACAACAAAATAAATTATTTACAAACAATGAAAAACTCTTTTACAGACAAATTAATAACAAAGCAAACACTGATACACAGCACAGTGGCACACCAACAGAAGAAGAACTCACAACATATTGGTCTTCTCTTTGGTCCAGTGCTGTCACGCATAATGCTGATGCAGGCTGGATCAAGGAGGAGAACAGAAACTTGCACAACATACCAACTATGCCCTGTGTTGAAATAAACATACATGATTTCCAATACACTGTTAACAGAACACACAACTGGAAGACACCTGGTGTAGACAACATTCACAATTTCTGGTACAAAAAGTTTACATCACTGCACCAGGAACTAGCTAAACATCTAACACACATCATCATCAATCCACAAAACATGCCAAATTTTCTTACCAGGGCATCACCTACATGAAACCTAAAAACAACAATACCACAGACCCCACACAATACAGACCAATTACATGTCTTCCAACACTCTACAAATTATTGACATCCTGTATTGCAAACAAAATATACAAACATGTTGAAGAACACGACATTCTTACAGAACAACAAAAAGGTTGTCGTAGAAACCACAGGGGATGCAAAGAACAGTTACTCATAGATTCAGTCATTCTACGGCAAGCACACAAACAACACAGAAACATACACATGGCATATATAGACTACAGAAAAGCATTCGACAGTGTTCCACACAGTTGGCTGCTACATATTCTACACATGTACAAAATACATCCATCACTCATTGCATTCTTTCAAAACACTATGCAGCACTGGAGAACAACACTACATCTCAGGGTTCATAACACTTCCATACAAACAAACCAAATTTTTATTAGGCGAGGAATTTTTCAAGGAGATTCCTTGAGTCCTCTCTGGTTCTGCTTAGCCCTGAACCCATTATCCAACATGTTAAACAACACGCAATATGGTTACAATATCAGACATGAAAAAACAACACAGTTTACACTGTCACATCTCATGTACATGGATGACATAAAACTTTATGCATCCATACAAAAACAACTTCATCAACTCCTACAAATCACACATTCATACACCAAGGACATACAAATGGAGTTTGGCCTAGATAAATGCAAAACACTTCACATAGAAAAAGGAATCCTGAAGAAAGAAGATTTTGCACTTGGAAATGGAGACGTTATTGAATCCATGGAAGAGGGCGAGTTCTACAAGTATTTAGGATTCCAACAGGCCAAACTAACAGAACATGCACAAATAAAGCAAAGATTAATTAAAGAATACCAAAGTAGGTTAAATGCTATTCTCAGAACACAGTTAAATGCAAAACACACAGTTAAAGCAATAAACACATATGTCATCCCAGTACTCACATATTCTTTTGGAGTTATACATTGGACTCACACAGATCTTGAGCAACTCCAAAGGAAAACAAGAACTACACTTACTAAGCATAAACAACATCATCCTAAATCCGCCACAGAAAGATTAACCCTTCCACGTAAAGATGGCGGACGTGGCCTGATTGACATAGTTAACCTTCACTACAAACAAATACAGTCACTGCGAGAGTTTTTCTACAAAAACAAGAAACATCACAATTACATAAAGCAGTAACTCTAGCAGACTCAAATAACACACCATTAAACTTACACTCACATCATATGGACACAACACAACATATAAAAAGCATAGACACCATTAAGCAATCGTGGGCTCAAAAGGCACTCCATGGCAGGCATCCTTATGATCTGGCCCATGATTTTGTTGACAAAACTGCGTCAAACAGCTGGTTAGCTCGGGGATGCCTCTTTGGGGAGACGGAAGGATTCATGATTGCCATACAGGATCAGGTCATAAATACTAAAAACTACAGAAAACACATACTCAAAGATGCAACACTCACAAATGACACATGCAGAAAATGTCACATCATGCCAGAAACTATACAACACATCACCTCTGGTTGCAAGCTCTTGGCACAAACAGATTATTTACACAGACATAATCAAGTAGCAAATATAATACACCAAGAGCTTGCAAGGAAACACAAATTAGTAGACATCCACGAACCATATTACAAATACATTCCACAGACAGTATTGGAAAACAACACACACAAAATGTACTACGACAGAGCCATAATCACAGATAAAACAATTTACCACAACAGACCAGACATCACACTCATTGACAAACACAATAAAATCACATACATTATAGACATATCCATTCCAAACACTCACAATATACAAAACGCATGCACTGAAAAAATTAGCAAGTACACAGAACTCGCCCAGGAAATAAGGCATCTGTGGAGGATGGATAGGGTGCTTATTGTACCTGTTGTTCTCTCCTCTACAGGTGTCATACCACACACACTACACAAAAGCCTGGGCACATTACAATTGAATAAAAACACATACATCACACTACAGAAGGCCACTATATTGAATACATGTCATATTGTGAGAAAATTCCTGAATACAGACACACACACTGATACACTTCTTTAATTTCTGTTTTGGTTACTATGCCTTGACTTTGGTCCGGCATAGTACACAGCCACCGGTGTTAACCAAGTATATCTCACTTAACCCAACATAATAATACACAAGTAACACTTTTAATTCAGAAACTGCGTAATTTTATTTATAATACATTTTCAACTTCACATTCAATGATCTTCAGTATCACTTCAAGAACAACTCTTTTTCAAATAGTAAATGCTCTTAGAATGCTAAATTTTTTTAATACAACTGCTAATATTCAAATCTAGATCTAAAGCTCCTGAATTAAGTATTACTTGTAAGCTTATTATAATAAAATGTTGTGGTTTACTGATTTTGAAGAAATAACAATATTTGAATATCAAATCTTTATCTCATAAGATGATCCTTTTTGATGATGATGGAAGTAGATTACTTTTACAAATTCAAACAAATGTAGTTATGCAAAAGTAGCCATTTCTTTTAATAAGTAAAAACTGAACCATTATAAAAAAAAATTGTTACAAAAATATAGTATAAAACACTTGAATGTAGTGCTTCAAAGTTTATAAAAATTAACTGTACATATTAAACTGATTAAACGTTGTTTACTCTTTTGTTTTATTCAAAATCTAGAACAGTTATGGAATTTCAAATCATATTTTTCTGCAGGTATCATAGAAGACATTGTTTAAACTCTAAAACATTTTTTTTATCCAAGAGTCTGTTTCTTCACAATTCTGCTTTTGTGCCAAAAAACGAAACATCATCACGAATGATCATCAGGAAACAAAATAAAGAAAGTGCAATCTTATATTAACTAAAGATTCCTCTCAAGTGAAGAAACCGACTCCTTTGGAGTTTAACAGTGGCATGTGGCGACATTTGACGATAGGGAAGCCGTGTTTCCAAGAAAATTATAAACAGATACTAGAAATGACGAAATAAACAGTTTATTTATTTTAATTCTAAGATATATCTTTGTTTCACGTCAATGTATCTAAGGACTCGTTTATGAAAATAATCACACAATATGTATTTAATATGTAGAAAATACAAAGTGGCACTTCCACAGTTTCCAGTACTATAGTTTAATCATCATCTACTACACCAGCAGAATTTCAAATCTTAACTGAATCAAATTTAGTTATTTATATTAATTTTTTCATATATAAGCAAAAGTTACTTAAAACTAACTACTACTCATTTACATGATAATTGTAATTCTTTTATTTTGCTGTTATATAACTTCAAAAAATATTAACAGAATGATTATTTTTGAACTAACAGATCACAACAAATAAAAATACAATGTAACAAATAACATTTAAAATTTTATTTAGAAAAAAAGAAAGGAATAAAATTTTTTTAAAAGTCAAAATAAGTCACGTTAATTAACATTTAAAAAAATACACATTGGGAGATTTTATTTATTTAAAAAAAACGAATTTAGGCCTAATTAGTCATAGTTTATTTTCAATTTCCTCGAAAAATTAAAAATAGCAATTTGTTGATTTTAAAATTATATTCTTTCCTTTTCTAATTTTATAAAAGCATCTACTTACTCGGGCAAATAATTAGCCGAGTAACTTGACCATTGATGAATTGAAAAATTTAATTTTCTTAAAGAAGACGACGCCATTTTCGGGAGAGCCGTTCATGGATTCCCGCTTAGTAGATATTTAAATTTTCTTTCTAAATTAATTATTTTTGTGGAAAAATTGACTTTTTATCATTTTTTATTATCATTTAAAAAAAAATATTATCGTGTATATGATTTATAAAAAATATTCTAACAAAATATATGATTTATCTGAACGATGTTCATGGTAATTTAAAAAAATCTACGCGTAAAAAAAGGTGTGTTCGTCTGTACAAGTTTATGAAATTAATCAAATTTTAACAAAGCACATGATTCGAAGATAATTTAGAATTTTGTGTTCTATTTTAATACTGACAGTTCTTCAAAGATTGACTCGACAATTACTATGAAATGTTATCTTATTATTGCGACGTTATCTAACTTTATTAATAAATGTTTTTATTTTATGTGAAAATCCTATACATTTCTTATATTACCAGGAAAATAATTACAAGTAACCCCCGTATAACACGGCAGTTACGTTCCAAAAATTGCCGTTTTATGCAAATCCGTGTTATACGAAACAAAGAACTAGTGCCCACAGGGCGGAAAGAGTTAAAAAAAAAAAGAGAGGCCTTCTTAGTGCCCACAGGGCGGAAAGAGTTGAAAAAAATAAAATAATTTATATTGTTAATTTAAATTAATTTAAATAGTAACCAGGGGCACCCTTTTTTTTTTTTTTTTTTTTTTTTTTTTTAACTCTTTCCGCCCTGTGGGCACTAAGAGGGCCTCTTTTTAGTAGGCCCATTATGGGTTCGGCCAGGCCCACAATGGGGCGACCGGGTGGTGAGGGACGGGGCCCGACATATCCGAACGGACCACCCCCCGAAAAATTCCTGGGATTATTCGACCCGTTCGGATTCGATCCCGGGTCCCCCAGAGCGGTAGGCAGCCACCTTTACCGCTCGGCCATCCGGCCGTCATCCAGGGGCACCCTAGTGGCCATTTTTAAGATACAGTGATATAATCCGGTTTTTCAGCTTTATATAGTAGATTTTTTTCATGGGTAAAATACTTATTTTTATATTTAAGTAAATATTTTATCAGAGGATTATTCATCCTATATGATGATCTCAGCATGAGCATCATCAACTGGTAACAGTTTTTATTACATTTCATGTACTGTACGAGTATTTTACCTAATTCCCGAACCGTGTTAGAGTGAACCCGTGTTATACAGGAGATGTTCCCAATTCTCGAACCGTATTAGAGCGAATCCGTGCTATAGAAGTGTCGTGTTATATGGGCCGTGTTACCTGTACATTGTTTCATGTGTGTGTTTAATATATTAACATTTTTAAAATTATGAAATGAATAGAATTAATGACGTGAAGAAAACCCGAAAACGTTTCGAATTTATTACGGTATGTAACTTCATTTGCAAAATATCCAAATGAAATGGTTTTAGTTGTAACCAATGGTGGAATTACCACGAGTGGCCAAGTCAACACTAATGATCGCTGAATCGTGTCTCCGAACACTAATGATCGTTGAATCATGTCTCACCAATGGGCTGGACAGGTAGCGTTTTCCGAATTTTCTTCGTGTCTAACATCTAAATAGTAGACGGCCGGATGGCCGAGCGGTCAAGGTGGCAGCCTACCGCTCTGGGGGACCCGGGATCGAATCCGAGCGGGTCGAATATCCCCAGGAATTTTTCGGGGGGTGGTCCGTTCGAATATGTCGGGCCCCGTCCCTCACCACCCGGTCGCCCCATTGTGGGCCTGGCCGAACCCATAATGGGCTTTCTAAAAGAGGCCCTCTTAGTGCCCACAGGGCGGAAAGAGTTAAAAAAAAAAAAAAAAAAAAAAAAAAAAAAAAAAAACATCTAAATAGTGGGCTAGTTTCCCATAGAAACTCTCCCTGGAGATATCCTACCTTTGACAGACCGCCCAAGTATTGTGTTGTCTTATCCCATCAATAAAATCTAGTGTAGAGAAACTAGAACATTTTTGACTTTCCTGCAGAAAATTTCCGGTGCAAGTTAAGAAAAATGAGAACCATAGTTTTTCGATAGTCTGCATGAAAACAAAACTTAGAAATTGAGTTGAAAATCCATCGGGTTTTATTTGATAATATACTCAGAGCCAGGGCCTTTCAGAGAAAATGCGAGGCCCAGGGCGGGCGCGAAGAAACGGGCAGGGTCTTTGACGTCATCGGGTGTGCTAGCGCACGTTTGCTGGAGTTTTACTCTCTCAAAGCTGTAGTTTGTGGCAGCTCTTAGTATCGTAAAACACTGTTAGCACAGAACTGTTCTCTGCTTTTATGCCCTTTTTGCTGGGGGTGGGATTCAGAGATGGGGGAAGGGGTAACTTTTGAGTGTGGGTGTGTGTAGTGATTGGCCAGAAGAACATCCGCTCCAGCCTGGGGTTGGTCAGGGTGATATACTTCTAGCCAATCAGGGACTGGCTCTATCTGTCAATTCTCTCTGACTTCTCCTACAGAAATTTAGAATTTAATTTTATAAATGTTAAAATTTAGCAAATTGCTTTGCCTTCTATAATTTTGTCTAACATATTAAGTTGAAAAGTTGAGACCCTTAATATTGAAAGGCCCGGGGCAGCTGCTCCTCCTGTCCCCCCTCTGATAGGCCCTGCTCCAAGCTCTCAACCGTCCGCATTTTGCGCATACGATTAGTTTTTCAAGGATATTGTTTGCGTGTCCAGTGATGAATACTAAAGGGAAGATGTTATGTATGTAAACCTCCAGGGGATAACCCACGCCGAATTGCTCCTTGACCTAGTTACGCGACCCCGCACCTCTGACCTTTGTTGTGTTCTTTGTCTTCCGTTAGTCATACGTTAGCAAGTATTCATTTATTTTACGGACACAACAGAAGAACACAGTAGTGTCGCACCCACGGAGTGGGCCAAGGCGACCTGGTATTCCCAAAGTAAAAGGAAAAAAATTATTACTAAATTTTCCAAATTAAAATTTGTGTTTTTTATTTATATTGTGTCGTGTGTTCTAAATCTATATTACTTATGAATTAGCGGCCATTTAAGATGAGAATTTTATTTAATTCGCATTAACAATTTTTTAATCCGTTCAACTCGGCTCCCTCAAGATTTTGAGTGCGCTATTGGGCTACAGGGACTAAAACTCCTCATGCCCTTATCTTTTTAAAACTCTTTTCGCCTTTTGGCCACTTAGAGAACTTTTTAGCAAGCTCGTTATGGATTCGGCCAGGGACAATGAAACGGTCGGGATTTTTTTTTTTTTTTTTTTGGGGTTTTCGCCCTGTGGGTACTAAGAGGGTCTCTTATAGCAAACCCATTGTAGTATAAAGAGACAAAGACGTTATCTTAACAAAACAATTTTGTTCGTGACTAAAACGCACGATTGTTACAAATTCAAATGCAATGAGAAACAGTGCTGCCAGTCCAAGAGACTAACCACTGTGGGGAGAAGTGTTTCCACATTGTGACACTACTCATAGGCGTAGCTAGGGCGGGCGGTGGGGGCGGCTCGCCCCGGGTGCCACTCGTGTAGGGGTGACAACCGGTAGCCCTGTACCTAAAAAAAAAAAAAAAAAAAAGAAAGGTCAACGGCTCGCCTCCCATGACAGTTTCTTCGCTATGAGGAGACGCCACGAAAGTTCGCACCAGCTGAAAATCTTACTATGATTTATTGTATAAATCTAAACTCATACGTCGTGACATCGCATATTCAATATAGCGTTCAAGTTGCTCGAGTGCGAAGATATTACAATTCAACAGTGTTTTATAAAAGAGTTAAAATGGGTGACATCGCGGCCGGATGACCGAGTGGTCAAGGTGGCAGCCTACCGCTCTGGAGACCCGGGATCGAATCCGAACGGGTCGAATAATCCCCAGGAATTTTTCGGGGGGTGGTCCGTTCGGATATGTCGGGCCTCGTTCCTCACCACCCGGTCGCCCCATTGTGGGCCTGGCCGAACCCATAATGGGCCTACTAAAAGAGGCCCTCTTAGTGCCCACAGGGCGGAAAGAGTTGAAAAAAAAAACGGGTGACATCACGATATCAGCACCGGGTGTCACCCATGCTAGCTACGCCACTGACACTACTACACCCATTATGAGTTTGGCAAGGCCCACAATGTGACGCCCTAGTGGTAAGGGACGGGGACTGACATATCCGATCGGACCACCCCCCTAAAATTCCTGGGGATTTTTCGACTCGTCCAGATGCGATTCCAGGTCCCCAGAGCGGTAGGCTTCCATCTTGACCGCTCGGCCATCCGGCCGTAGAGGTGTATTACGAAGACATTGAAGGGCATCCCATAATATTTTTTAAAATATAAAAATAATTAATCTCAATATATGTTTTTTGTTTTTTAAATCTTGCTTTAAAATAATAAAATATAAAGCAAAGTCAATTTTATCCGTCGCGCGCGTCACCGTTTAAAGTTTACATTAAAATTGTGCTGAAAAGTTGTACTAATTTCATGCACGTTACATTATTATTTTTGGGTATGATGCCTCAAAATATCGCTGTAAGAGATTGTGTTTTCGAAGAAAAAAACAATTCTACACCGTTATGATATTTGTAAACGCTGCTTTTATATGAATCAAAATGTTCAATAAGAAACGACGCAGAATTGTAGCTGATACAATATTTTAACTATACTCTTTGTATCCAGAACCTATCTTTGATCAAATACTTTTTGAAGTAAATTTATTTCCTTAAAATTGTACTGAACATCTTACATAATTTCGAGGAAATTTTCTAGTAGTATTCCTTTCAGAAACAGAACTTTATGTTATCTAGGTTGTTTGCTGTATCTATTTTGTGTTAATTCGAGCATGCAGATTCCGGATTTTCTTGGAGAGTTAACGGAATGTCAAAGTAATCGAAATCACGTAAATACCCTACGAACACTATGCGAAAATAAAGCTAGGAGTATCTGCATTGAAAGTGACGACATTGGCAACTACTATTGATTCTTTTGACTTTTTATGCCTAATCTCGCGGGCATCGTCCATAAGAAATAATTTCATCCTCCAAAATATTTCAATTAATGTCTTTTTGTTACGAATAGTCCATATGTTCAATATAATATTTATATTTTAATCTCCTTTTTTCACGTTTTTATATTTTTTAAAATTTTAATTTAGAGTTTTCCTCATTTTTTCAATCCATCTAACATGAGGAGATAAAGTTTTTGAATTTTATTGGCTTTTTTAAATGAAATTCTGTAATAGTTATTTAACTAGTCTCCAGATGGTGCCAGAATATAATTCTTACATATAGCCTCTAATACAAAGTTACATAAACACAGGTTATGACAATCTGCTATTTTACAAAGTTTTGCTGATATCTTTTAGTAAATATGAGAATCTGTAGTTAGAATGGACATTGGAAAAACCTTATACATCACTACTGTAAAAACTCCAACTTAGCTCTAGCTTTACACACTTTTGAAACTAATTTTCTGTATTGCTTGGCCAGTGTTACCATAGATAATAAATAGATAATAATTTGTTCTCATCCAATTCAGTAGCCAAATCAGATAAGAACAAATTATAGACTATTGCTATTCAGCAGTATTGGGTATGACTCCTTGTTGGGGACATAGTGCTTTGATTGTTGAACTGAATATCTCTATATACTGGATCTGACTTTTCCATGACCCAAAAGAGATTAATATAAAGGAGAGTCATTTATGGTTCTTGAATCTGCAATCATCTTTTATTGCTTGAAGATAATTCAAAGCACTGTAATTTCCTCAGATGGAAAAATGTATTGTTTTCTTAAATTCTATTTAGATCTATAACTTGGCTGAGTACCCTTGCAGTGTATAGTCTAATAGAGCAAGAAAAGACCACACACGTTCAAGTCTCAACAGTCTTTATTTCTAAAACCTGGTAGAGCTAGTATAGGATTATATATATATATTATATAATTGCATATAATTATACCAGTTTTACACAATTAATTAAATGTAGGCTAGTTTTATAGCCTAGTATTAAGTTCCATCAAAAATTGTTCCCAACTACTCGTAACTCTATCCCAGCATCAACATCCAACAGTGTCTATTCTGTACAAGTTCTCGAAGCTCAGAACATTCTGAAAATGACCTTGATTTGATCCAATTATATCATTCTTTGTTTTTCTTTTTGTTTATATCCAATAGTCTTGCCAAATGTAATCTTTTTTTCTAAGTCATTATCAGAATGCATAACATATCTGAAATATAAGAACTATTGCCTACAGATTAGTGTCAGGAATAAATAGGCTTGATTTCTTCAATCACTGAAAGGTCCCAACTGTCTTGTGCAGAGCTTGAATTGAGCTGGTTAGGAGTGGTGGCATGTACTGTACAGTACCTGTAATTCAGCTATTAGGAGGCTGGAACCAGAGGACAGCTTGAGAAGGGGAGAACACCTGTGCTGTGTTAATTGGAATGTCTGCACTAAGGACAATGTCAAAATGTTGGCCAAAAGAGAAACACGGAGTCACTAGGTTGCCTAGGAGGAGCAAATTGGCCCAAGATGTAAACACAGCAGGTTAGTTCTTTTGGTAGTTCATGGAATCCTAAGCAATTGTTTTCTGATCAGAGTTCAAAAACATTAATTGTTTTTTTTTTTTCAGCAACTTAAGGTGTAGTTAGATGGTCTATTAATTATTTGCTGAGTGAGTTTTGTTAATTTTTTTCATTTCAACTCATGTCTAATCGCTACATTTTAAATATCATTTTAGGGAAGATTATTGCTCTGACAATTTAATTTTGCTCTTTCTTCTGTTGATATATCACTCTTCTTTTACATTTACTATACTATACTTTCAAATATTTTAAATTTAAATTTTTTTGTTTATCCATGCTTCATTAACTAGATTGTCTGTCAGAAAATAAATAAATTCTCCAAAAGTGGACTGAAAGGGGGGTACTAAGAAACATGTTTTATCAGTAAGAAAAACTCTGTAAAGCTGTAGGATTTGATATACTGCGGTTGGGATAGTATTAGAGTAAAAATTCCTTCATAATTTTCTGTAAATTGAATATTGTTTTTCTTGTTGCTTTACATACACATTTCATTGATTTTTTAACCAACAATATAGGAATACAATTTATCAAGTTTTTCAATTTGATAATTAAATTATATATAATAATCTGTTATATATAATAATGTTATATAATTTGCAGACTTGCCACAGTAGAAAATGAATAAACAATTGATTGGATTTGGGAGGAAATTAAATGTGAATACCACAAAAAATTGATGATCTTGTGAGAATTGAACAAGAGAAAGGAAAACAACTCAAGGATGACCTCATCAGAAGCTAGTATATGTCAACTTTCAACTTATTCTTTCTCAGCATCGGAAGTGGCACTTTTCCTGCAACTTATTAGATACCTTCAAGGTATATGCTGCTTTTAATATAATGAGGAACAGCTGATTCTAGTCAGTTGTCACCCGTTCTTTATCCCTTTAAGATGTGCCTTTGTGCTATTACCATCTGCAGTTTTGTTTGTGAAAGACAATGAGGAATTTGGATTCTTCATTGTTCTTCAGCTTATATGCCATCACTTTCCAGAACTGTTAATTGATGTCAAGAACTTATCTCCCCTTTTCCTTAACATGGGATTTCTAATTCAAACTTGTAAGGTACCGAAATTTGTGAACTCTCTCTCTCTTTATCCATGGTGATAATGCACATAAACAAGAATACTGTGTCTTCTTTAGTTGTGCACAAATTTCATGCTGTCTAATAAATGTTTAAGTGTAGTATATTGTGTTGAGTGACTCCTTCCCAACTGAATCTCATTTCCTACTCCATCCTTTTACCCCTAGTCTCATATATGAGACTGTGTTATTGGCATCCAGAAAAACACTCAAAACTTGTTAGTAGGTGTAACCTACTTGGCATTGGCATAGCCAGGGTTTTGTTATGAGGGGGTCTACTAGAGGGCAGGCTAATAAAAAATTGAATTATTTCAATTATTTTATTTACCATTCTACAATATAGTTCACCGTCTTTAATCTGGATTTAGACCAGGGATGGCCGACAGTCTTGTCTCTGGTCGTTAATTTTAACACTCAGTAGTCGTTGACCTTGTTTTTTATATATATATATATATTTTTAAAATATACAAAATTATATTTTAAAAATAATAATAATAATTATTATTATTTTTAAAATATAGTTTTGTATATTTTTTTACACATAATTAAATACTTTATTTTGTACTTACTTTATGTTTTATTAACAAAATGTGAATATACAAAGTTTACAACAAAACATTACAGTGTTATAACAAATGAAATAAGTATTTAATTTATATGTTTTAATCATTTTAGATAAAATTTTAATTTAGTTTTCAGAGATCATTTCTTAATCAATATGAAATTAAATTAATAATTTATCATTAGTTTTTAGTATTTAATATTGATTTCTAATGTCTTTAGATCCGTAGTACATGAAATTATTATCAATTAATTTTTTTTCATATTTAGAATGTATCTTTATATAAAGGGGTGTGTTAAAATAATTTCTTATCAATTTCCTTTTGGGAGGAGCCAGATATAACATTGTAGAAGATTGTTGGCATTCAATAAATTAATTTTAAGTATGGAATTGAAAACATGCTACTTTTGAATTTTTTGTCATTTTATTAGAAATTTAATTTGGCAGCATTTATAATTGAATGTAAGTATAAGTTTATTATGATATTTGGACATTTGTAAGAAATTCTTGTAATTGTATTATATTTATAAGTAAATTTGATAAATATTAAATTCACTTATAAATTTTCTCTTAATATTATTATTCTGTTATTCTATTAATGTCAAGTAAATTTAATATTTGTTTTGGTGATTATGAAAGTGGCCTATGTCATTTTTCATTTGGAGTTATTTTGACTTTTAAATTTGTATTTTTTGATCATGAAAGAGAAAACACAAATATATTTGCTCTTGCAAAATAGGTTTTTTTTCTTTGTGTAATTGTAAATTTTACAAATAGTTTGTGAAATAAATTTAATGTTTTCTCATATTTGACTTAGATCACTTTCATAATCACTGGCACATTTATTAAATTTACTTAACATTAACAGAATAAATAATATAGTATATATAAATTCATATGATCATTTTTATGACTGAATAAAATCAATAGTTTTTATTTTAGTTTATTCCATACTTTGTGATTTGAAATTGTGTAAAATAAATTTCAACAAGTGAAATAATGGAAAAAGTTATTTTGGTAGTTTTGGTAAAGATATATTTGTGTTTTAAACTAAAATTATATAAAATAGAAATGAATATGCGGAATTCTGATATTGTGATATCTATATTAGTGTACAAACAGAATAATGGTATAATCTTTTACATTAAAAAGCACTGTTGCTTATTTTATTTTAAGGCTTTATCAGTTAAATTCTATTTGAACTAAATGATTCTGTTCAAACAGCATTTAACTGATGAAGCCTTAAAATAAAATAAGCTAAAGAGCTTTTTCACGTAAAAGATTATTCTTCTTTCAGCTCAATTGTTTCATAAATGTTTTAGGACTTGTCATATGCCAACGGTGTGGCTTTTAAATTGTAGTGTTATTAATTATTTTATTAACAAAAATTTTCTACAATTTTAATTATTTTGGGGTGTATTTTGGAAGACATTACTTCTATTATGACAGAATACAAATGTAATGGTGGATACTAAAAATATGTAAAAAAGAAACTACTTCTTAACAGAACTACATTAAGTACTTTAAGATAAATTATGATATGGTACGGTACATACTTTAAGATGACTACTTTACTTCTTTACATCTTAAAGTATGCACCATATTATAATTTATCTTAAAGCGCTTAATGTAGTTCTGTTAATAAGTAATTTCTCCTATATATATTTTTAGTATCCACCATTACATTTGTATTCTGTCATAACAGGCTGAAGTGGGGAGTGAAGTAATGTCTCCCTCAAAATGCATCCGGAAATAATTAAAATTGTAGAAAATTCTCTCTGTTACAAATAACAGCTAGGAAAGTAAAAATTGAGAACATTTATTTTAATAATGCACGATTTAGTGAATAACTGATTATGTGAGAATGTTTAATACTGGTAAAAGTACAATTGATTCAAAATAAATGAATTTTTGTTTACTATCTCAAATTTTCATTTCTATAATCTTTCATATCAATCAATCAATTCATCTTTCCAATGATTTTAGCAGTATAGTTTTCGTATCCCTGAAGATGGACTGAGAGGCCCAAAAATACAGGGTTTAAGGAAAATATTTTTTGGTTTTGATTAATAAGAAAGATTAGTATATGTATATAATCTTGCAATTGCTAACCAGAAAAAAAAAATTAAGTTTTCACTAATGAGAAACTACCCTATAATTTTATTCTGTGCTTATTATAATTTTAAATTTTATTTATTTATCTTTTTATTAAATTTATATTTTACAAGTTCAAATTCAAATTACAATAAAACAAAGAGTGTATTTTACTTATTCTGAAATTATGTTTATAATGCAATGCAATGCAGCAACTTTGTTTTCATATAAGATAAGCCACATGGATTAAGATTTGATTAGAAAATGCTACTTGTCTGGATGTTAATTTTTTCAATTAAGTCTGTTTAAATCTGTTGTGTCTAAAAAGCAAAACATATCAAAACTTATTTAATTTTTGTAGAAACAGTTGAAACAAATTTTAAGTTGCTTCAATGTGTTTTTTTCATTAAAAACTGTTGCTGAATTTAATGGGATTTTATTTTGATTTGTATTAGTTCAGTTAAATTGATTCCTTTGAAAAATTATTGCTAATTTCTTAGTTGTATTAATTTATTCTGTTGTTTTTTATATGTATGTATATATGTTTTAGCAACAGGACAAACATTTGAGCAAATATTTTGACAAAAGACAATTATTCAGCAATCAATAAATACAAACGTGTGGAGCTGTCTTTACAGAACCATAATTAACAGGTTTTTTTGAACACAGATATGAGAAGCAATTACATATTAAAAAGGTAAAATCAATATATGTTTATTAGGATCAAACAGGACCAGACCCAATCCAGATAAATGGGATTTGACTATTATAAAATGAATTATATATGAACAAACAACACAGATGACATATCTTGAGGGGACAACTGTAGAACTGTAGAAAAATAAATAAACAAAGCTTACTGGAATTATTTATCGTAGAACTGTAGGATAATAATTAATTTTTATACTGCCTGTCCCATTAGAGAGCATTCAAAAATATAAAGGAAACAAATATCTGCAATAAAATTATGTGATGATGAATTTTAATGTTTTCAAGTGTTTTATAAGTTATGTAGAACTCCTAAGATGAAAAAGTGGACAAATGGAATAGCATTAACCTCTTGGGTGATTTTGTTACTTTGGATATGGAAGCATAGTGCAGCCATCTCAAGGGTGCTCTCTTAAGTGGATTTGACTATATTTAATAATTGAAATTATATGTCGATAATATTAATTCAGATAAATTTCTCATAGATGAGTTTCATTTTATGAATAATAAGATGTATTAGAAATTTTGATGCTTATATTAAAAACTTTTAATTAGAGATCTTTTTAAATAGTTGTTATTAAACATGATTTTGATTTATGCCTTATCTTTTAATTTTTTTAATAATAATATTTTTAAAAATAATATAAATTCATGTATAAAAAATGAATAAATGAAATATATATATTTCTTTTTTTTCAGGAAAATGAACTGGTTTATTAATTTTATTATAAAAATGTCTATTTATAAATATGTGTTTATTAATCTGATTTGGCTAGTTCATGGCATATCTCATACAAACCAAAAGAATCATGCTGTAGTAGCACCATTTTTCTTCTTATGTCAATATCATAGCCAAACTAATCAACCAGGATTAATGGAAGAAGAAGTTATGTTGTCAGTACATATAAAAGGAAATCCAGAATTTTATAATCCTGGCCAAATATATGAAGGTAAAATATTTTATTCAATTAGTAATTGCAATTACAGTATTCTGATTACAAAGAATTTTAAATTAAATTGAAATAATAAAATACTTAACCCTTTTTAGAATTATAGAACAATATGTAATGTGTATAAATATTTTTGGAATCTTGTATTTCTGTTTCTGATCTGTACAAACTCAAAAATTGAATTTTGAATTTTCACAGATCACAAGCTGAAATGTAGAATTTGAAAAAAATGTTTATTCAGACAAAATCTTCATATGGTTTTAGAAATCAGGATAAATTTTTTATTTTTTATTCATTCTAAACTAAAAAAAAAATTGCTTAAGTCTGCAGTTAAAATTATAATGAATTTAAAATATTTCGTTTAATCTTATGCTTTTAATATTTTTCTTAATAATCCTTGTATCTTTAAAATAGAATAAATGTTTTATTAATGTGAATGAATTATATAATAATATAAAAAAGTACATCTACAAACAGAGATAACATTAATAATGTGTAAACAACAACTTTCTTACATATTACATACATATTATTACTATGACTTTCTTACATTATTGTTAATTAACAAATGAATAAATGTAAACAAATTCTTTTCTCATCAAAATGTTTGATAAATAACTTTATCAAACTGAAGGAAGAAAAGTTTAATTTTATAGAATATTTGATTTGACTTTAGAATATCCATTAATACTGATTAGTGTATTTTCTCTTATCACTATTTGTTATTTTAAATATTGATTTGTAAAGCACTATAATTGCAGTCAGTTTTTTTATCATCAATTACCCATGTCGATTGACTTGTTATATTTTATCATAATAAATTAGAGATAACTACACCAAAAAATTGCATATTCAAAGAAAAAATAAATTATTAAAATGAAATGAGCAATTATTTATTGTGACATTGTCACTATGCTGGACTGCAATTTTTAATCATATTTTTTAAAATTTATTTAATTTAAAATATATGATCTCAACCTCAAATTATTAGTATTGTGTCCCTGTACACACATTTTTCCTGTTAGCAACAGAGTCATACCATCATCTATCTACCGTATATCTCGGCAGATAAGACGACCTTCAGATAAGACGATGTATAAATTTTCGTCGAAGTTTTATAGTTTTAGCATATATCTGTCCTATAAGACGACCCCCAAACTATCAACGGCCTATGAATTTAGTTTAGATCAGCAATCATTATCTGAATAATAATACTGTATTGCGTATATGGAATTATGTCCTATTTGTAATTTTTCGAATGAACAGATTTTATTTTCTTGCATCTGGCGATTTTTGCAAACATTCGCACTAATTCGAGCATTCGGGTAATGACCTTGACTATTTACAAAAACATCCTATGGGCTATTCTATTTTGCACATACCCTACTCTCTTCTAATAAATAATTACGGTTTGTCTGTCTTTTTATAATGGTTTTAATTTATAAATTTCAATCTGATTTTTTTGTATCTGTCCTATAAGACGACCCCGGATTTTCGGGGCCATTTTTTATGGTTCAACTATCGTCTTATCCACCAAGATATACGGTAACTCCTTACAGGGAAAAATTTTTAAATTGAAATAATGTAACTTTCGGTTTGCATTGGAAGTTCATATACAGTTAATTGGGGCCTCCTGCCCTAAGCTTTCCATATCTGGTCTCAGCTCAGAGGCATAGCTACTATGGAGCAGTTGGAGCAAACACTAATCATGAGGGCACCAAGTTAGAAAGGGCAAAATAAAAACTTATAAAAACATTCATTAAAAAATTTTTGGATTTAATAATTAATCAATTAACTATTAGATTTGAATCCATTCAACAATTGTGCACACTTCTTAAGTGCTTATCATCTGCATATCTTATTGCATCATCTGATAAAAATATTCTGGAAGGATCAGAATTGTTACAATTGGCATATCCCTTCAACATTTTGCTTAGTTTTGGACCTCAAGTGCTTTGATTTAAAATGTGTTTTTATACTCAGGTAAAAGAAATTACTTCTATGCATGAAGTTGCTGAACTACTTTTAATTCATACCGCAGCCTCAAGTAACTTTAACATTAGCATTAACATTATTGCAGCATGCCTCATTTTTTTAACTTTCCTGGTGATGACAGCAACATCAGAACAAAGTTTATCAAAACTAAAATTAATCAAAATTTATTTAAGAAGAAGCATATTACAACACCATCTTAACTTTGGCTACTATATCAATTTAAAAACAATAGCTTGTCAACTTGATCTGGAGAAAGTGATTGACCAATTTACAAATGAAAAAGTGAGAAAACAAGAATTTTGAAATTTTTTAAAATGTATTATTATGTACCTGTTATGAAACTAAACTTGCATACATTTTGTCAATACAATTTATATAACATGTAGTAAATATTATTAGGTACTCCATACTTAAAGAATCATATTTTGTTTTATTATTATATTTGTATTTATTAAATTGTATATCTTATTGTTGAAATGCCTTGAATCTGAAATAAATTGTTATTAAGTAAGGTTTTAAATCAAATAATTAGATATATGTTTTTAAATTAAATGTTCAAAATAAATTTCACGAGACTTCTTCTGAGGAACAAGGAAGAGTTAAAGAAAGAGAACAAAAGAAAGAAACAAAAGAGTTAAAGAAGCTATAATTAATAAATAATAGATAAAAGCAGGAAGTATAAACATAACAATATTTGAAATATAGACATATAACAACGAATAACTCAAATGACTCTTTAGGAATCAATAGCATTCAAATGTCAACTCTTGAACATACATATCTGTAGCTAAAAATGCATGTGTATTAATTTAAAAAATTTTTGTTCTTTATAATGAAAGTTACTTTTAATGATTTAACTTATAGTGAAACTGAAATTTAGCTTTCTGAAATTAAAAATGTATTCAATTTACAAAATATTTCTTTTAACACCCATTTTGTTTTCAAAGATTTTCCATATTTATATTTTAATTCAAAGATTTTGATTTCATACATTTTTAAACAAATCAATTAACTTACAACAGGATATAACTGTTTATTACTTATATATCGTTACTGACAACATCCTGAGTATAAGATAGTGATTTTCCTGAGAGAGTACTCTATCATTTCCTGTTTTGCGGAAATAAAAGCTGGCTTCCTTTTATAATTAAATGCAAGTAACATATGAATAGAAAACGAGTTTTAACTTTCATTTAATATTATTGATCAAAATAATTTTCAAACTTCTTAATATGCTTTTAAAAATGATTTTATTTACACTCAAACCTGTTTTTGTGCGGTGTTTTATACGTGCAATGTGTTTTGTGCAATTATTTTTGTGCAGTATACCAATTTGATTGAAATTCATATACCGCATACAAAAAATCACACAAAACAAATCACACAAAACAAATCACACAAATAAAAAATCGCACAAAAATAGACCGCACAAAAACAGGTTTGAGTGTATATATAGTGCATAAAATGTTTATCCTCTTTTTAGATTAAATTATTTGTTTGTTTGATATTTAATATATATAATGATTAGTTTGTTAAACAGAATAATTTAGATTACTTAACCAAACATCAAAGTTTGCAAAGTCAATTTTTAGCTAATTGATTTTAAATGCAAGATTTTAAGAATCCACTAAAACTTATAGCAGAGTTAGCATTATAGTTGCCTTTCACATTTTTAATATTTAGTAAGTTTAATTTACACTTACATTTAATAAATCTTATTTTATGTTTTGAGCTTTTATAGATTTTAAAAATAATTATTAACATTCAAGATTAATTTGAAATAAAGTAATTTTGTTAAATTAAAAATTCAAATATATTAAATTATTAAGCAACATAATAATTATAATATATAATTATTATGTTGATTATGTGAAATGTAATTATGTGAAATGTAATTATAAAATGAATTTGTGACCTGTATGGTGATATCTAATTAATTAATTAATAGTTTTGGAAGTGGCGATCAGACATAGGTCCAGGTAGCATAACTGGCAACATATCTGCACAGTAAGATGGAGTTGCAGGTTCAAGTCTTGCTCTAGGCCAATTCTTTTCTTCCAGAATATTCTAAATTAAAATTAATTTCTTTCTAATTATAAAATTAACCATGAAATGATTTACCATGATTTGATGATATTTTAATTGTTAGTAATTATAAAATTTCACTGCAAGATCAATTTTATAATTACTTTTGTAATTTACTTATTTTGGTAATTTTTTTATAGTTGTTCTAACTACACTTCTCAGTTTTTATGCTTAGTTCTGCATAATATTGTTTCAAATTTAAAGTTTTTAGTAAACAAAAAGGAATACCAAATGATTTCTCATTCAGTTAGCTGAGCGATATCACTAAAACTTGGTTAAAATATAACTTTTCAGATTTGATGATATTTTAATTGTCTTGGAAAATAAAGCAACTTGAAAATCAATTGCCTTTCATTAATTTTCATACTCTACAATTATGATGCATAAATAATAGTTTTTTAGTATATAGAATACTTAGTAATGAGTTGTTTATTTTTTGTGTTGATTATTTTAGGTGAGATTACTAGTACATTGCAATGCTACAGGTGTCATGGCTATCACATTGCAATCAGAATATGAGAAATCTTATAGATTATTTTAGTTCTTAAGTATCCAATTGTTCTGTTAAAAAAAATAACAATTCAATAAAGATCTGTGTGCTTCAGATTTTTTATAGTTTTGTATTTAATGATGTATAGGAAAAATTACTGTACTTTTATAAATCTATATGAATCTAATAATATATTTTTTTCATGTTGAAATCTACAGAATTGAAGTAATGTTAGGATGATAAATGAGTGTGGTATACCATGTACTGTCTATAGAATTGTCTACAAAACATTAAAGAGTGATAATTAAAAAGCTGTTTTTTTATTTTTCTGTATAAATTTATCTATATTAATTAAAAGTTAATATGTATGTGTATAATTTAGTTCAGTCTGATGATTATATATTAGCAAACTACTTAATCAACATCTTTTAAAAATTTATAATAATTTAGTTTTAATTTTGTAATACATTAAAATTCAGAAAGGGTATTACTATGGTCTATTCTGTTCCTGCCTAAATCTGCAATCAAACCAAAGCTTTTTTGGCTGGTCAGTCCTGACCCCCAAACTACTCCACATCAAATTTCAGTTTCAAGTCTTGCTCTAGGCCAATTCTTTTCTTCCAGAATCAAACTCACAGGTGCTATGATATGAAAATTCATCAACTTTCTGTTTTTTCCTTTCTATTTTAGAGAAGACTTTGCTAATTTTGATCAAATGAAAACTGTGACGCAACTACATAAGGGCTATATCCATTATTTTTACAGATTTTTACATGCATGTTTACTATGTGAAACAACCAAAACAGGAATTGCTCAAATTTTGCACATCCTAGTGGAACCTTTCCAAGCTGAAAAATATACTCTCTGAGAGTACAGTGTCCAATCTATATGTCTGCAAAGTTTTATTAATTTATCTTGATGGTAAGATACTAAGAAAAAGGTACTTTTCTGTTAACTGGATGCCAGCTGATAAGTACAGCAATGAGTAAGATTCAAGCTCTGAATGAGGGGTTTTACACCATCCCCAGAATTGTTTACCCTTTGTGAGATATTCACCTCCAAAGATCAGTTTTTAACATATATCAGTATACTGCCTATTTTACATGCTTAGCATGTAGTTGTGCGCTTTGGTGTGAGCAATAGCAAGCATCTCAGCACCCAGATGGGGCAAGCCCCCACGCCCCCTAAAACTACATAACATCAAGTACTCTATGAACAGTCAAGTGGGTTACTCAAAGCTGGCACAGTTGTGTAGACTAAATAGTTAAATTTGATAGTCTTAGTGGAGCAATGCAAACAACGATATCATGCATCGGATTGAAGTTATAACTGGCATCCTGTTAACAGAAAAGAACAGAAAAATTATCAAAAAGTATATGTTCAGTTTCCTATAGAATATAATGGCATTCTCAGTGAAACTCCATTCTGTTTAAACTTTCTTTCACAATTATTAACAAAGTTTATTTCCTTAAGTTATATGTGTAAAATATAAGCACAATAAATGATGTTGAGATTTATCACAGAAAAAAAATGTTAAAAATTAAAACATTTCTTTCATGTGATAAATCTCAAAGCATGGTGCAACACATAAAGCAACATTATACAATTTACAAAAGTAATGGTACAGTTTTTCTCTTCCCTTTACTGTCTTGTTGTTTGCAGCATACTGCACAGCATCTTGTTGGTGCCTGTTTTTTGTTATTGGTTAACAACTAGGAAGTAATGCTGTTGCTTAAGAATTGTTGACAAATTATTTTAGAAAATGGTGTATTTGAAAAGTGCTAACTTTTGAACGTGACAATTGTTTTTGTGAGGCTGCTGTCAGTGTATGGTCTTCTTACTTGTATGACTGATAATGACCATATGACAAGAATGAACTAAGCATCTTTAATATAATTGAGATGGGTTGATAATAATAATAATAAGCGCAGAGCCCAAACGGTTAGGAGTTGAAAGTTGAAATTTGGTTCACAGTTACAGTACATCATGAGAATGCATGCTAAGAAGGGATTTTTTTGAAATTCCTCCACGGGGGAGAGGGAGAGGGTTAAGGATTATGCTGAAGAACTCAGCTTTGACTGTACTATTTTAGATACGTTTTTTTGTGTTTTTGCAAGAAATTGAATATATTTTTAGACCCATCTAAAAATTCTCTAATTAGTCTCGGAAATGGGGGGACCTAATTCTTGCACCTGGTGAAAACGGGTAAGATTCACTATAATCTAATAATCATAATCTTAATCTTTTTTATCATTACCTTTTACCCAAGCAATGCTGGGCTCATCTGCTAGTATATTTATATTTACTTTTGCTTCAAAAGTGCAGGCATAATTTTACTTTATTTTGCACCAGTACACAATGATTTAAACCAATTGTTGAATTTATATATATTAATATAATGTATGTACAATAAGTCTGCTTACAGCAAGTTATAAAACTTATTCAAATTAAGTACAAATATGAAAAATAACTGTTATTTTATACAATTATGATTTTCTTGAGATTATTTTTCATTATTTGTGTTTATCTGAGCATGTACTGTACATTATGTAAGATTAAATCTAGCACTGCCTGAGTGATCTCAGCCCGTGTGTTTCTGCCAGTTTTGTCAGCCCAAGTTATCTTGGGGCCTGCTCACATTTTTTGGTATTGTCTCCAGAGTTATCTTGGATCTTCACATTAAGAGTTTAAGGATATTGAAGAAATAAATTTGGTTGATATTTTCCATTTTTCAATTACTTTCTAAACATTTTTATTTAATGTAAATTATTTTAATGTCAATTGCTAATTTTATTATGTGAATTGCATTCAAATTCTGTTTGGAGATCTGAAGTTGAATTAATCTTAAAATTTTTCCTTTCCAATAAACATTTTGCTTTCCTAAACTTAGCAGTTTATTTTTGGATATTTGAATATGGTATTAAGTTTTTGCAATTTTTTTAATATACAATTGTCTGTAAGTGATATTGAATGATTTTATTTGATAATCTTATAATTAATAATAAAAAATATTTTTTAAAATTTATTATTTTCTTTTTTAGTGATAGTTTCATCTAGTTCAGCATTTGATGGATTTATGATGACAGGGATTTATACACTTCCTGATAGTACAGCTAAATCTCTTTCTTTGGGTCGTAAAAATCCCATTCTTTCAAGTCAGTATGCACAAGGACATAATATGATGTGTACTATTGTTCATTCTAATTTGTTGCATCATCCTTCTAAGGCACTTTCATTTTTCTGGATGGCTCCTGTAACTGGTACTGGATGTGTGGATTTTTTGTAAGTAATTAATTAATTGTACATTATAAAGTATTATAAAATAAATGTAAATAACAGTATAGAAAATTAATTATTTTATTTTTATAGAAAGTGATCATATGATTTGTATTTTGATGATATGACTAATTTATATCTTTCACAATCTGAGTCCATTTTATTAACTTTGGACCAACACCAAATGTCCTGAGAAAAACAAGAAAAATCATCACCTTGCTGGGTTTAGTGGCAACTCTTCCTGGTCCTTAGATTCAATAACATTAACAAGTAAACTTCTCTGTCTCTGCTGCTTGGAAGATTTAAATAAGACATTTTTTTATTTTTAATTTCTAAAACAGCAAAGAGCAAAATATATATGGAATGTTAAGATATTTAATAGGTTTATTCTATTCATTAGTTGCTAACTATAGTTCTGAAATTAGAAATGAATTTACCAAAGCATTTAAATACTGCAAATTTGAGACAAAAGTCTTTGAATTTGCTATATTTGAATGTTTTCAGAATATGTGTGAGAGTGTCACGTTTTAAAGTTGAGACTGTTTTCTTTAGACATCAAAAAATTACTTCAATATCTGAGTCATTTTCTTTAAACTCCTTTCTGTTAATTAAAAGTTATAATTAATCTTTTATTAAAGCAATGCTTATAAATATATATTTACACAAAAGCTTCCAACTTTTATTCTAAAAATAATTATAAATGATGATTTTTACTAAAGTGAGTGGATAACTTTCCAAAATAAAAACTGCTAAATATATGTAAAAACTGATGATACAATTCAATATTTCCTTATTGATAGGATTCAATTATTTTTTGATAATAAATGGGAATGCAGTTGGGTTGTAATAACAATTGACAATTTTTAAGATAAGGAAGCCAATCTTGAAATAATTATGAGAGATGAAATAAAATATGGTTTAATAAATAATATAATTTATTATAACTTAATGATGGATTATGTTTAGTTATAAATACAGTTATAAATAATAAACAATATGACTGAAATAGTCATATTGTTTTCATAAATATAACTATTTCAGTGCTATTGAAATTACTTTACAATGATCTAGAAAAAGTTTTTTGATTCTGTTCAAAGAATAATAAGTCTGATGAAGAATATTTTTCTGATCAGTAGATAATTTGTTCTAAAATGATGTATAAGCTATCTTGAAAAAAATAAACAAAATGACATCAAGAAATCACTGTATTGTTTTAATAACAACTTTTATATTAACTTTAAATAACATATTAAACAAATTGTATATCAGTATAATTTGAGATAGATATAATGTAATCCATTCATTTATTTGTATATTCTTTTAATTGTAGTTATGTGTTTAATTTTCTGTTCAAACTGTTTATATTTATTCCAATCATTAATATTCTCTGTTTAGAATTCCTAGATATCCCGAGGATGGTCTATTATTGTATTTTTGCAGAATGACCAGCATGCCGATCTATCTGGGGAGACCATGAAATCAGATATTTCTGTATGGTAAAAGCTGGCATGCCGGTTTTTCTGGGAGAATGCCAGCATGCTGGTTAAGTGAGGTTATAGCTCCCTTTCTAGAGGTTGCGTTAAAAAAATGAACGAGTTAGGTCATATTTTAGAATAAAAATGAATGAGTTTTTATTCTAAAACTGTGAAACTGTTACCATTACATCAAAAACTATGATTATATGTTTAATTTCTTTATTTTGTCTTCTTTCTAACAACATAAAATACTCTTGGAATTATGAAAGTGTGCTTTTTATGTATACTTTATTGTTATTTAAAGTCGTCTACGTGGACGTTATTTATTAATAGGACCTTGTACTGGTGTATTGGCACAGTAATGAGAGTTAATTCAGGAAAATTTCTTTATTTTATCACCTGTAGTAGCAATATCCGTACACATTTTACACGTGTTTCGGGCTAGCATGCCCCTCATCAGCAGTATTACCACTATGCTCTATAATTAACAATAAAACATATAAATTACAATAAAATCTAAAATATTCCGAAAAAATTAATAAAATACAATTTAAAACCTACTATGAATACATATCTCCATTCCGAGTATGAATAGATGTTTCTCTTTTTACAATTACAGATATTGTGTAAATACGTACTCCAATTTAAATTGACAATTTCCTTTCTATCATTAAACAATATGCTGTATAATTAAAGGTAAAATATAATAAATAACCAAAGATAGACGGATAAATTAATACAATACAACTTGTAAGAACGAAACTTACATTAAGGTTTAACATTTCACCATTCCACAGTGTAATAACAGAGTTGCTTAACTGTGCTTACTTATAACTTCATCGAGTATGGTGTTCCATGATTGGTGGATTATTCTATCCAAATTATTATTGATTCTATTCCTTTCTTTTATTATATATAAATGTTCATATAATTGCCTTTTGTAATTGTTTGATTCTTTTCTCTTTATTTTTATACTATTGGGTTGTTCGGAAAGTTCGTAGCGATTTTTGATAGCCGACAGTTGAGACACCGATTGACACAAAAATGATTAGAATTGTACAAACCAATGAATATTACGATAAATGACCTTGAGACGCGTCCATTACAAAAAAACCGTTAAGATTATTCAAATAGCGTTTAATTTGGCTCATTGCAAAAATGGATGCGAACAACGTGCATTATCGACACTTGTTTCTTTTCTTTTTTCGAAAAGGCAAAAATGCTGTACAAACAGCAAAAAAGATATGTGATGTTTATGGTGGGAGTGCTATATCAGAATCAACTGTTCGAAAGTGGTTTGCAAAATTTAAAATGGGTAATTTCAGCCTTGAAGATGCTCCTCGCTCGGGAAGACCTCCTGTTATTGAAGAGGACCAGATCAAAGAATTATTGGATGAAAACTCTCATTGCACAACTCGAGAGATTGCAGACATAGTGAAGTCATCAAACAGTACTGTATTTCAACATCTAAAGAAGCTCGGATACGTGAATCGTTACGACATTTGGATAAAAAAACTTACTGGATCGTATCTCAATTTGTGATTCTCTTGAAAGACGAAATGAGAATGACCCTTTTCTGAAGCGTTTAGTGACAGGTGATGAAAAGTGGATCATTTATAACAACATCAGTCGAAAACGATCATGGGGTATGAAAAATGAATCGCCATTAAAAACTCCAAAGGCCGGTCTTCATCCAAAGAAGGTCATGCTCACTGTCTGGTGGGACTGGAAAGGAATACTGTTCTACGAGCTGCTTCCACAGAATCAAACAATTGATTCTGATAAGTATTGTTCCCAATTGGATAAACTGAATGTGGCAATTAAAGAAAAACGTCCGGAACTGGCCAATAGAAAAGGCATTGTGTTTCATCAAGATAATGCCAGACCTCACACGTCTTTACGAACACGCCAAAAATTATTGGAACTAGGCTGGAATGTTTCACCCCACCCCCCTTACTCACCCAACCTTGCCCCGTCGGACTACCATTTGTTTCGTTCTCTGCAAAATTCCCTTCATGATAAAAACTTTGATACTTCAGAAGCTTGCAAAAACCACGTGAATCAGTTTTTTGCGGGAAAAACTAGAAAGTTCTACGAAGAGGGTATCATGAAGCTGCCCCATAGATGGCAACAAGTCATTAAAAACAATGGCGCATACATAATGGAATAAAAGTATATTTTTAGTTTTAAAACAATTTCTTTTATTTCTCTTAAAAATCGCTACGAACTTTCCGAACAACCCAATATTTTTGTCAATTTGGCATCCATAATTATTACAGTGTTCTGCGACTGCAGAATTTGCATAATTACCCCTTATTGCTCTTATATGTTTTTTTATTCTTATACTTAATTTTCTTTTGGTTTCACCTATATATGTTTTAACCGGATCACAACTGCAATTAAATGAATAAACAATTTCTTTTTCATCCATTATATCTAATTTTTTGTCAGACCTATGATATAAATGTTTTTTAAATAAATTGTTTTTTTCTGGTATCAAATTCACTTTTCCTTTAAGTATATTTTTTACTCTTTCAAATAATTTAGGTACATATGTCATCTTGACGCATTTTTTATCTTTATCAAAATTTCTATTTTTGTTATTATTATTATTAATCCAATGTAACCATTTTCCCAAGATTTTTTGGGGGTAGCTATTTAATAGGAACATTTTTAATACTTGTTTTATTTCTGTTTCCTGATTTTCTAATTTACTCGTTCTGTTTTTAATTTTATCTATGTACATTTTAAATATGTTAAATTTCATATTCTGAGGGACATTAGATTTGTAATTTAATACTTTTGGTATTTGCATCGGCTTTATAAATTTTTTGAATTCTAATTTATTATCAGTTCTATTAATGGTTATATCTAAATAATTTAAACTATTATTACTTTCTATTTCTGCTTCGAATTGTATGTTTGTTTCTATTGAATTAGCTTTCTTTAAAATTTCATTTTCGTTAGTTTTTTGGCTATCAAATAAAATAATGCAATCATCTACATACCTATTATAAAATGTTATTCCTGTTATGTCTTTAATTTTTCTATCAATGTCTATCATAACGATTTCTGCAAGTCTTGGACCTATGCATGTTCCCATTGGTATCCCTTCAGCTTGACTATAAAAGTTATCACCATATTTGAAGAAATTGTTTTCCATTACTACCAAACATAATTTAATAATCCAGTTGGGTGCTGAGATTTTCTGTAAGGAATTTTCAATGTTATTTTTGGTTATACTCGGGTACATATTTTTAATATCTAAAGATAACATTTTTGTATACAGTCAAACCTGTTTTTATGCGCTCTTTTTATGTGCGATTTTTATTTGTGCGACTTGTTTTGTGCGATTTTATTTGTGCGGTATATGAAAATTTCAATCAAATTGGAACATAATTGACTCCTGTAAAATTTTTTAAAACATTATTGGATGTTTTCTATGACATCAGCAGGTTTTTTCAATTTTTATTTAAGGTAAGTTAGCTCCCCTCCAGCTTTAGACTGCAGGTGTGAAATTTCACGCCTTGTTAAATGAAATAACACTTCCTGCAGCTATATATATCAAATAAAATCATTATTTAACGATTATTTTTAACTTTTTAATGTTAGATTTGTATTTAAGTGGAAATAATTAATTAATATAAAAATTAAAATTCTTAGAGGATTTTTTTGCCCCATTAGGTGTTGCAGAAAAAGGCCCAAGGAGTTAAAAAAGCAATTCCTAGTTATTTCGTACGATTTCGAGTTATTTTCTACGTGAGACTTTTTTTATGCGGTCCCTATTCACCGCATAAAAAAATATTTTTTTAATTGTGTTGCGAAAACTATTTTTTATAGCCACTCATGAAGTTTCGCGCAATTTTTTTTTATGCGTTTTCTTTTATGCGGCCTCTATCCCCCGCATAAAAACAGGTTTGACTGTATTTATTAATTATAACATTATTGTTTTTTAATCTATTTAATAATAGGTCTACATTTTTTAAACTATAATCCGAAATTTCTAGAGCATTAAGCTTAATTTTTAAAAATTTTTCTAAATTGTAATATACATAATTTCTAACATCAATTAAAGGTCTGTACTTAACTGGATTTTTATGTGTTTTGACTCTAATATTAAACTCTCATTACTGTGCCAATACACCAGTACAAGGTCCTATTAATAAATAACGTCCACGTAGACGACTTTAAATAATAATAAATTTTAAGGACAGTAAGGCTTTTCTAATTCTAAATACTTTATTGTTATTTGATTCAAAAATGCAAAAATAAACATGTTAAATTTAAGAAACTCCTTGTAAATTATCTTAGCTTACATCATTAAAATCAGTTTTGTGTGAAATTTGAGAGGAAGGTGTTATTTTTAAGGTCAGAGTAGATGGTCAGTGTACCTCATACTGACTAACTACTACTACTAATGTCAACAAGTCATTGATTGATTGTTTTATTGTCTTGTGAACAAAAACACTCTTCCTGATTTTAAGTCAGTCAAATGACAATGTTATTTTATTGTACTCGGAAGAATATTTTCTTTAACGTTTAATTAACAACTAGTTTTGTTAGATCTGATTAATTTTATATTTTGGTCATAGTTTAACCAGCATGCTGGAAACCCCAAGGTTACCAGCATGCTGGTCTCCCCCATTTTATGTAGCATACTGGTCATTTCGCAAAAATATGGTAAGTAGTTCAAAAGCATTTGGTTTTTAAAAATCTCTACTGTTTAGGGTGCATTTATTAATATTCACAACAATAAAACTATACATATATATACGTATATATATATATATATATATATATTTTAAGTATTAAAAGTAAGTATTAATATATATATTTTAAGTATTAAGTATCAGTGGTTCTTGAGGCTTTATAATCTCTCTTTAACCTTTGTCAATGAAGATATATATGTTGTATACATATTCAATATATTAAATAATTTATATTTTAACCCTTATGCAAGAAATGAGAAATAAAGACAATATCAGTGGCGTGCCGTTATTGGAAGCGATGGAAGTGCTGCTTCCACCTTCCAATGAACTTCCAATGACCTAAAATAAAAATTTTCATATTTTAATGTACTTTGAATTAATTAAAATTAATATTTTATTATAACTGCATTATGTATCTTATTACAAATTTCTATACTACATGTGAAAAAATGATAAGATTGCTATTGTATATTCGAATATCAGTGGTGGAATGGAAGCGCTTACGAGACAGCTTCCGCGGCGAGAATAACTGAATGCTGTAAAGCAGCCAGAGGGCATTGGCGCATGTGCTTTACAGAGCACCAACCTCAGCCGGTTTAGATGGTGGAAGCTACACACGTGTAACACTTCCAATGATTCTATCCCTTAGCCACTGGTAGGGAGCTATCTGACTAAGTGAATTGTTTAAGATTTAAAAAGTAAAGAGCATTCAATGTTATTTTTATGTATGTTTTTTGCAAAGTTATATTTGATTATAATTTTCTTTTAATTATACTGTAATTATATTGACAGATTTTCAGACAAAATCTTTAGAATTTTTATCACTTTTAGATGTTAATAATTTTAATATTATGAAAAACAATTTTTCTAAGTGTGTTTTAATTCTATAAATTAAGTAAATTTTATGGGAAATTTTTTGATTTATCTAAATTACGTAGTGAATTGCAATATTTATATTCGTGTCCAGACTATATTGACAAGTAACTCTTAAACATAAAACATATAATTAATGTCGATTCGAACAAAGACATACTAAAAGAATTATATGATTTAATATCATTAATATTTACAATACCATCTACCAGTGGGTCTGTTGAGCGCAGTTTTCCGACCATGAAGCAAATTCATACATTGGCCAGGAACACTCACTCAGTCAGAGGAAAAATTTTCGTCGCTAGCGTCGCTTTCGATAGAAAAAGAGCTTTCAAATATGTTGATGGAGTCGACGACCAGCGACTTTTATGATAAAGTAATTAATGACTTTGTGGAAAAAATTGCTGAATAGTTATTTTGTAAAAAATTAAAAAATCAAGTTTTTCTATCATTGTTGTATCGTATCAATTTGTATTATGTATCATTTGTATTTTAGAACTAAAATACATAAATTATTTATTTTTGTCATTTCCAGTATTTGTTTAAAACTTTTATGGAAATGTCGTGCCGGACAGGTTTGACCCGTCACGAAAGATGTGAAAAAATGGTTAATTTAGAGAAAAATTTATTAGTTTAAAAAAACATAGGTAAAAGTTGTTTGTAATCAGACACTCATTGTTTATATCAAACTGTGAGGCAGAAACCATAAATCGCGGAAGGAAGTCATCCTATGATTGGTGGAAGATCGAATTTATCTTTGATTTTGACTTTTCTCGCACTCCAGGTAAGAGTCTCGTTACGTTTAGTAATGAGGGACCGACCACTCGGGAAGCGTGATTGAGGGAGAACGACCAATCAAAATAGATGAAAGAAAGAACGGAGATTGATATAATCTTCGACAATCGAGGATACCTGATACTCGGTTTAACATTCCGAATAACCAAAACGCCGTGTGTCAACCTACAAAAAAAAAAAAGACAGTTTCTCGTCTATTGTGCCAACCTGTAACCCGTGCCACTTCGGACTTAGACCGTGTCCCCGACGCCAACAGAGGAAGTCTCCCTGTGCCCTACAGACTTGTCAATGCCACTGTCCCAGGGCCACCTTCGATCGACCATCAAAGAACCACATCGATGTCCAGGATGTCCGAACGGCTGATTATCCTAAAGCAAACTATTTTGTACATAGTATATGTTTATTTTATGTTTTTTTTTTGTCAGTTTTTGCCAGATACGTCTTTTCCGCCACCACGCACGTACGAATGGACCCTAGGCCATCACTGATGAGCAATTAACTGATTGCCCCTGGAAGTCAGCTTCTTACAGAAACACAGCTTCCTTATCATCAAATGTCACGGCATGCCACTGGACAATATATATACCGTATAAATTTAATTATCAGTAAAACAATTGTTTTGAAGTATAATTACCCTATAGACCACTAAAATATCATTGTGAACCTCCAATTTGGTTTTTTTTTTTCTGTGGACCCCAATGTTACATGGACCCGGTTGAGAACTACTGGTTTAATGTATAAATAAGAAGAATGTTATGTTTTATTTTAAAAAACTTGTAAAGTTAATATTGTCAAAAATTTTTGCCTTTACATTTCTGTAAAATTTTTTGCAAAAATATTATATTTATATTTTAAAATACTTAATATTTAACTATATTTTATAATGTAGTTAAATATTCTATATTTAGTATATTATAAGTCCTCACTTAACATTATGGCTAGGTTCTTGGAAACTGTGATGTTATGTGAAATAATGTATAATGAAGCCAATTTTATCATATGCTGAATAATATAAACAAGATGTAATTCATTTATTCTCAATCTCCAGCATTTATTTCTCACCTCATAGAATCAATTTCTACTGCTTTTAAAGAAATTCAATAACAATAGTTGTAGATGATTACAAACGTACTTGTATCTTTCCTCAACAATTTTATAATGTAACAATGTTAAGTGAGGACTTACTGTAATGTGAAAATGATGTATTTTACATTAATGTATTAATAACTATAATTATTTAAATTTATACAACAATATGTTAATATTAAAATCATTAATAAATTAATGCAAACTATTACTAATTTAAAGATAAATCTTTTGAATTATATATTTTATTTAATAACTATTTCATCTTAAAAAGGTGCAGATTATTTCACAATACAGGCTGTTATATTTTGAATTTAGAATAAATCTAGTTTTGTAAAGATTAAAGTGAATAAATATTACTTCTACATTTTAAATTCTTAAAACTCAATCAAAGAAAGGTATTAAAAAAATGTCTAAGATACAACAAATTGCTTTCATTTGATACAGATAAACTTTTGTAAATTTTTATGTATCTATTTAAAATATAATAAATTTCATATGAGTTCAGCAGTTAACTTTTAAAAGAACAATATTTCTTGATACTTGGTTAATATGTTCTGAAATGTTATTTACACTTTTATTTCTAGGTTTAAATAGACAGATTTTAATTTTAAGAAATAAATGAATGCATTTGTATAAATTTTTTATTTTTCCACAAAATTATATTAAAATTATATTTATCATAAATATTATAAATAATCCCATTCATTTTCAATTAATTTAGAGCAACAGCAACATTAGGTGAAGAAGTATTATTTAAAGACATGCTTGCCTTACAGATATGTGAAGTTGGCAGTAAGTGGTGATAATTTTTATTCTAACTATATGTTGGTTGCAAACAATTTAAATATTTATATTTGTAATTAAAATTTAATAATAAATTATTTATTCTGTAGTTAAGATATCTGACGTATCTTCATTTATTACTTGCTGTTAAATAAAATGCAATTGAAATTTTTCAAATATAAAATTAAAAATTGATAATATAAAAGTATAGTTGACAGTTTGGTATTGTTCAAACAATATATGTAATATTAATATTTTAATCTGGTGCCATATAAATTAAGGTTAGCAACTAATGAAGATGTATTGTGTATTGTATGAAACAAAAATTTAATTAATTTTTTAGTTCATTTCATTGATGATGTCAAATCACCCAATTTTTGTTTTCCATTAGCCTTCCACTTAGAATTTGGTTGTGTGATATATGTTAAGTGTCTTTGGATACATCCAAAAAATGCCAACTTCTTTTTCTTTATAACTGTTGTTGTTTTCTTTTTCTTTCCAATTATTTTATTGTATTCTTTTTCTAATATGCAACTTTTATAACCAAATGACATCATATTTCATGTACAGTATAGCATTCTAGTACTCTCTTTCTCTAATATGAAAATTTACAATAAAGTCAAGAAAGCTTTTTACAAATTTATGAAACTTATTTTAATGAAGTAACTAGCAAAAAAACTTTATTTTCCCAAATACTTTTGAACTGACGAAGTTCATCTTTAGAGATAAACACCATTATAAGATAATCCTCAGAATAAATCATTTTAAGAAATAAAAAATTTGAATTAGCCATTATAAAAAATCACTATAAAGAATTAGAAAAATAAGAATAACTTTTTACAGACTTTATCTCTGATAACTTTTTAAAACTATATTTCTTATTTAACCCTAGATCAGAAAGCATAAGTCATTAGTGTATACAAAATTTTACAATTGTTTATTTTATTAATTAATTTCATGTCAGAATAGACTGACAGTAATATAATACTATAAACTAGAAATATTCTAGTTTTGATACGAGTTCAGACATTTAATTATTATTATAAAAGTCATTTTCAGCAATTAACACATTGCACATTAATTTGCACAATATTCATTGTAGTATATAGTTGCACTGGCTGCAATATGTAATAACCATTTTCCATTTTTTTGTAAAGCAGATGTGGCAAATTGTTTTTTTTTTTTTCCAGAAGTTGGATTCTCTCTTTAAATGGCAGGATTTTTCTGTAAAACATTTTCTATGAGGAGATGCAATTGGTCTGCAAGGTGGTGATTCTAGTCTCTTCATCCATCATTTGGTTAGCTCTTTCACTTAGACAAATAAGGATATCATTTTTCTTTATTTCCTTTCCCTCTATCCAATAGTTGTTGTGGTGGTAAATGGTGTTTAAGCAGGCAATGTTTACCATGCCATAAAAGATGCAGAGGGGCCAATGTCACATTTTCTGTCTGCAAGAATTGTTGCTGCACATGTAGTCTAGAGTAGAGGTCAGTAATGCGGTGCCCATGGCACATTTCAGATATGCTCTCCAGAACCATAGTTACGTCATGCAAGTGCAAATACATATACAGTGGTACCTCGGTATATGTCTGCTTTAGAATACCTCCAATTCAGAATATGTCCTGTTTGGACAAAACAAATTTTGAATAACTAAATAGTTACCGAAAAACCAGCATTAACTCACTGTAGAAACAAATTTTGCTTGGTATACGACTTAATTCAATTATATGCGCCATCTATGAAAAGTAGCACTATTGGTGTACTAGACCAGACTAAACAATCGCGGTGCCACGGGTCTATAACTTTGTTAAATTTCTTCTGATTTTAATTTGTAAGTAAAACTTCTTATTAATCATGAATTGCAAAAAGGCAAATGAAAAGCAACAGAAAACTAAAAAAATGACTAGAATCACAATGGAACTGAAAAAAAAGAGATTGTTGAGAAATATGAAGGTGGCATGCATGTTCGAGATTTGACTGTGCATACCGTATTCTGAGAATGACAATATCGACAATTGTGAAAAGACATTATTAAATCTGCTAACATTGTGAAAGGGGTTAAATCAATTTCTAAACAGAGATCGGAGACATTAAATCATGTTGAGAAATTGCTTTTGCTTTGGATAACTGAAAAACAGTGTGCTGGCGACAGTGTATCAGAAGCAATTATTTGTGATTATTACTGTAATAACTTTAAAAATTTATAATAAAATTTATTTTTTTACTAATGTGTTCAAACAGTGTTTCAATTATTTTACAACCCCATTAATATACCATATCAAGAAGAGTTTTCTTTTTACATGAGACCGGATAAATCATTTTTACATTACTTCTTTTGGGAACGGTTGGTTTGGTATACGTCCTGTTCAGTATAAGTCTAAACATCAGGAACTGATTAAGGTCATATACCGAGGTTCCACTGTATTTGTAATTTTCTTTAATTTGATTTTGTGTTATTATGTACAGTACTTTAAGTTTTTATTTTTTAGTTATTACATGCATGTATAATTTTTATTTTGTATAAATATCCATATTTCAAAACATAATTATTTTGTTTATTTATGAAAACATTGTGATTTTTTTCAAAAATTTAAACCATGCATGTGCATGCTCAATGGTTTTAAAAATTTTTATTGCTCCCCTAGTAACAAACGGGTTGCCGACCCATGGTCCAGAGTATCTACAATGTATTTTGTTGTATTGTAGTTTTCAATAATGTGTGGCTTTTGAGTTTACTCATTGATTGTAAGTTGATTGTGGGCAGTTGACAACAGTGCACCATGTGTCCAACAAGCAACTGAATAAAATGAGTAATATTCCTGCTCAGAGTGCAACAAGATGATTGACTAGCAGGTTGTAAAGACCAACAATAATTATTTTCCATCTAATAATAATTTTTGGAGGAATAAGTATATTCAGATTTGTTGGAGCAAACAAAGAGTCTTTTTTTATCTTCTGAACTTTCTTCAGAACTGGAGATCTCCAGTCTCTTACACTTACACTTAGGCTGCTGCTGTGTAAGTGCAGGAGCCTAAGTAAGAGTGATAGTTGGTCCACAGTGCACAGCTTACTGTGAACCAACTGTCACTGGCACTTCAATGAGTTAAGTGAGATCATCTTCATCTGTGTCAGGCATCAGAACATAAACAACATCCACATTATCTACTTCCTCATCTGTACTTGCATGATTCTTCAGATTTGCTATTTTCTTTTGATTCAAAATTTGTAAGATTAACAATAATAGTTTCAATTATTCCACAAACAAGAACAATTCCAAGAATCTGCACATAGCTATGATGATCCGGACAGTAGTGTAGGAAAGTATTAAAAATGATAGTTAAATGGAATAAAACAGCAAGGAGAAAATTAGTATTATTAAAGTTATTAGTCAAATTTAAGATATAATTTAGTTTGTATGCTTTTTTCAAATTTTATTTTGTATTTTTGTAAATAATTTTTATCCTTTGATAAAATAGTTTGCATACACAACTCTTTACCAAGTTAAATGGTTCACTTTATTTTCGAGTTATATTATGAACAGCAATAGAAAAAAGACCAAACTATATTGTGCAAAAAATGAAAGCTAAATCCATTCATAAGTTGTTAATAATAATGAATTCAAATTTGCAAAAAACAGGGACCCCAAATTTAATTCTAATAAAGAAAAATGACATCTGCTTGGCTAGATTTGCCAAAATATGTATGATTATAATTAGTGACTCCAGTATTTGAGAAGTTTTGCTTCTCTTCTACAGCAATGGAAATTATTCTAAATTAATTTTTAAAATTTAAAGAAAATTTAAATTAACTTTTATTAAATTCATTTTATTTTGTTCATATTTAGTAAACACCTGCCAACTCGGACTTCATATAACTTGGACAAATTTTTTGAAAAACCGTAGAGTAATTTTAATTTTCTTGGCAATAGAAAAATTATAATTAATGAGTAATTATAATTATAATTAACAAGTGTTTTTGATATCTACATGTTTTTGTGATATTGTGCATTGTATTACTGTAGTTGGTAAGTTACTACAGACTATACATTGCTGTATACTGTACTGTCATGAAAATTTTTGGCAATTCCTGTAATTATAAATTCAGCAGTATAATTTACTAAAACTAAGTAAAACTTCCGTATAGAACTGATTATAATAAATTACTGTACTGTGTGTCTGCCTTCTTGTTTTTCACATCATTGAAGAAAATACCTGCTAATTCAGACTTCTGTAAATTCAGACAACCTTCACTCTTATTAGTCAGGGCCAGCTGGTGGACGATGCAAACAATGCGACTGCATAAGGCCCCACGATCCTGCATGACCTAACCCAGTGATTCTCAACCACTGTTCCTTGAGATTCTTGAAGTGTGCCGCCACTGCGAATACCCATACATAAGTGACGTCAGACAAGTAGTTCAATCAGTTCTATCTTCCTAGGGTGCATTTGGAAATTGTAACCGGTGTTACCGATAACTGCTGGTAGTTACCAAGGTGTTTAGAAAATGTGACTTAAATAATCAACCACATTTAAAAATCACTGTTATGATGTCACTGGATGTCCTGCAGTACTTACCCAAGTAGCCAAAGTGACAAAATGGTTACAGCAGTTCTATTAAATTACAAGATGGCAGATACATTGTATCATGTGATGGATGTGGCTGTGATTTTAAAAATTTAGAGAAGTAAACTTAGATAAACTTAGAGAAGTAAATTTAGAGAATTTTAATGAAATTGCATTACAAAGTAAACAACAATTTGTTTACTTTGTAATGCAATTTCATTTTATATTTCATTGAAAATTATTATTGTATGCTATTTTTACAAAATATTTTATAGGTACATCCCTCAATTAACTAAGTAAAATTCTTTTAAATTTATCTTATTGTTAGTGCGCTGCCAAATGTTTAAATTATTAAAAGTGTACCATGATGAGAAAAAGTTGAGAATCACTGATCTAACTCTTGTGAAATTTAAAAATTGACCACTTCATTATTCTCTAAGTTAACTAACTTTTGCTAATGTAGTTTTTAGGTTATTTATAATTAACTTGTTCTAAGTCAATCATGGTTAGATTTTGACTAAATACATTTTTTTAATAAAAAATATGTTGACTTTCTTAAATAAGCAGTGATTTGATTTATTTATTTGTAAAGATGATGCAAGTTTTATGAATTTTTATAAAGTTTATATGTTAAGAAAAATAATAAATTATATTTGAATTGTATTATACATATTTAAACTCTTATTTAGCTGAAAAAAAGGAAGATATACAACCAGATATGAAAGAAATTCATTCTGCTGCTCTTGTTCTAAGAGAAGATTTTGAATCTAGTGATGTTTTTGATCAGGCACTTTGGTCCAAAGTATCAAGAGGAAAATTGGATAATCAGTGTGGAAATATTTTACATGGTAAAGCTGCTAGTTTTTGTGAAGATTCTGGATCCCGATCATTGGTAAATTTTTCAAATATTATAAAAATATAAAATTAAGTCAATAATAATCATTTTTCTTACTTTTTTATAATAAAGCAAAGTTTAAAAACAAACAAACTGTTTTTTTTCTTTTGTTGAAAATAAGTGGTTATTTGATTCAGTTATCTGTTAATTCTTTAAACAATAGATTACTTTTGTTTTGGGAAGAACGTACAGATAAATACAAAGATATGTTCAAAAGGTTCAAGAATGCTTGTTCTAAATTCTTTATTTTTAACTTATAAGATATTTATAAGTTGGAGTCACCTTCAAAATTTTCACTTCTTTTGCTGCTATACAATGCTAAAACCTCTTCTTCCAATCTTCAAATGATGCAGCATAAGCTTTGCCTGGAATGTTATTTTGTGCTTTCAGCAATTCAGCCTGTATCTGAACTTTGATGCAAAACATTGTCCTTTTAATATGTTTTAAATGGGAGAAGAAGAAGTCAGGTATATAAGGTGGTTATGGAACAATAGATGGAGCATTATGTTTTGGATGAGTAATGCTGTGTATTATTATGATGCATTATTATGATGAAGAAACCAAGCCTGTTTGTGCCACAAGTCTAGTCATTTACATCTGACAACTTGAAGGCATACAACACTCTATGATAGTACTCTGCATTCACAGTTGATCCATGTAGAACAAATTCCTCGCACAGTTTCTTGGTAATAAAAAAAAAAATGATTAGCAACATGAATGTGATGTTATCCTTCCTCTACGTTCAGTTTTTCTATGTCTAATGCTTTTAGACTTGCGATACTAGAAACTCCTACCTTAACATTAAACCCTATTTGAGTATTTGGGTAAACTTGTTGTAAATAAAGAAATTGCAAGTATGAGTAGCTTGAGCTTGATGTTCATGTTAGACTAACTCATTCAAGCTTTCTTTAATTGAGATTCTTCCTTTTTCATCTATTGGCTCAACTGCTATTTAGTCTCCAGATCATACTCATATACCCAACTCTCATCACCAGTAATTATTGATTTTAAGAAATTTTCATCTACTTTAGCTTGCTTAAGAAATTCTTCAGCAATCACTTTTCTGTCTATTTTTTTTTGCAACCATCAGAATTCATGAAACAAACTTTGCCACTATTCTTGAGTAATCTAACTTGATTATAATGCTGTGGCAAGGTATCGCTGAAACACTAACCTTTTCTGCAAGTCTTTGTATGGTTAATTGGTGATTATTTAACAAAACTCCTTTTCCTCCCTGCTTCCAAAACTGTTCTTGGATAATCTTCAGTTGTTTCTCTTCCTTCCTTGAACCATTTATGCCAGTTGTATACCTTAGATCTGTTCATGGTAGAGTTTCCATACACAGAACTCAAACATTTTGGAGGTTTCTGCACCACTTTTCCCAAGCTTCATGCAAAATTTAATTTTGCTTTCTCTGTTCAACAAAAGCCATTGCTAACAAAATCGCAGAACACATTTTACACTATCGACTTCACACAATGTTAAAATACAACCACTCAAAAACTGAGTAAAGCTGACACAACGCTACAAGAAAATTAAATAACCATTTTTTTTAAGTATATTTTTTATCTTGTCTATTGATTTTATTCTTTGTTATTTGTATTTTAATTTTTTATTATGGGTGTTATTTTTGGAGAGGATATCAATTATCTTATGACATTTTCTTTTGTATATGTAATAAATAAATAAATTATTTTGGAAAATCACTATTAAAGCTAGTTTTCAAAATATAACTTATTAGTTATATTTTAAATAAGTTATATATTTTCTAATAACTAATAAGTTACATATTTTCAATATAACTAACTAACTAACTAATAAGTTATATATTTTCAATACATAATTTATTAGTTATTAAATTATTTGAATGTTGTTGAATGATAAATTTTTGTATATTGATGTTTTACAAAAATTTTTTGAAAATTTGTAATTTTCAGAAATTTTTTTATTGTTGGAAATTAATTTGTAAATATGTAATGCTAATGTACAAGCTATATAATGAAATTTTATTGAAATATTATTTTTTCAGAAATAAAAAAAATATATTTAGAAATTAACTATTTTAAAATGTGAAACATTTTCTGTAATTTTAGCAGTTGTTTAATATTTAAGTTTGTAATTTTATTTATTTGATACAGATTTTAATTCTTAACTTTTTATTTTAGGTTACAGTTCCTCTAAATACAACATTGGCAACAACGTTACAGTTTGCAATTGGTAATTTTTATACATTAATATACATTTTTTTAAAATTATAAGTTTTGAAAATAATAATTATATAGTTAAATAAACTACAAATTGTCATTAATAATAATAGTAAATAAATAATAGTAAATATAGTAAATAAATCTTAAGTACTTTAGAATGTGTGTTTCTTTGATTTGAATCATTTAAGTTAATATAATAGCTAGTATGTATGTGAAGGACTCAAGTAATGACCAATTACACGTGCACGAATTTGGCGAAACAACAGTAATTTATTCTAACAGTACAATAACCGCGAGATGCTTCCTAACCCTCAAGTTTACACGATACACGACTTAAAACT